>NC_072835.1:2687500-2882500 GCF_027744805.1 Dunckerocampus dactyliophorus | reverse complement strand
TAGCATGGCAGCTACCCGCCCATTTAAAGAGCAGTTGACAGCAAGCCGAGCAGCCGGCAAAGCTCCACAATATCCATGTCGGTGTCAAAAGGTGTTGAAGAGGTGTTAAATGAATAAATATAAAGTATAATCGCACGGAGGAAGAGGAAAGTGGGGATGCGGGCCACCACCATCACTGCTGCTGTCAAGCTAGCATGCCACCATGACAGTCCCCACCGACACAATGTTGTCTTTTTCCAGTCCAGAGTCAACACTAAGCGGACGCTAATCTGCAAGGCAAGGCATCTTACCTGTGTCACCGCAACTTATATGCAGTCAAACGTCAGCTGACACAACATTGTAGTGAGCCAGTTTGGTCGTAAAGGCAACGAGCAGATCAGCATCCACCCTGCAACGCTGTAAACACAATCCCCACCAACCCGCTGGCGGCGGTATTGCGCATGCGCGTCCGGGCCCGCGAGCGCCTCTGCATCGAGACGTTTCTCAATAGCGCATGCGCAGGAGTACCATTAACAAATCAGGTGTGCTTGAACTTTTGTCATCAAAAAGTATACATTACTGTATGTATATATATATTTTTTTATTATTATATTTATATAGAGATTATTACACTGACTTTATACTATTATATTACAAATATGTAAATAGTATATTATTATTCAATCATTTTTCTGAACATTAATATAATGTACTTCTAAAATAAGTATTTATCATAATAAATGTCTAATAAATGCAATAATAAATAATATATTTAATACATTTGTAAAACCATTATCATTACTAAATAATTTAATGTTATTTGCATAGCATGCTAAATATTCATACTAGCAATATGCTATATTTATTTTTGTTTTGATTATTATTTTATTACACTGATTTTACACTAGTATATTACAAATATCTAAGTAGTATATTATTATTCATGCAGTCATTTTTTCTGAACATTAATATAATGTACTTCTAAAATAAATATTTGTAATGATAAGTTTGTAAAAACATTACCATTATTAAATTATTTAATAAAATGTTATTTGTATAGCATGCTAAATGTTACAATATAGAGCATATGGGACGTCACGTATTTATGTAGTTAATATGAACACCAATAGACTATTGGTTATGATAGCATTGTATAAATATTATAAATAAATAACACACACAACACACATAAATAGGATCAATACAATTGTTTCAGTCATCCATTTACTGTATTACAAATTGGAATTTAATACTTTTTTTAAAAAAAGAACAATCTAAATTATTTTTTTTAATTTTATTTTATTAAAAATTAAATGAATTTACATCTTAATTTTTTCCAAATCTGTATTTACAAAAAACAGTCCAGGGTGTACCCCGCCTGTCGCCCGAAGTCAGCTGGGATAGGCTCCAGCATGCCCCCGCGACCCTAATGAGGAGAAGCGGCATAGAAAACGGATGGATGGATGGAAACCTCCAACCTGCGTTTATTAGCACCAACTGTGAGAGGATACAGCGCCCCCGTGTGTTTTAAAACGGTGGCGACAACCACACCTGCAAGAAAAGACGCACCAAAATGCAGTTTACCGTTGCTTTATTGTTGCATGCAAATTGTACATGTGTAGAAATGATCCGCTATCGCCTCGTGATTTCACAGTGACACACAGAAGCGTTTGGCTGCGATATGCAAGAACATCCACATCACATGTTACTCCTACTCATTCATCAGCTAAAAGCACACGCAGTCCATTTTTCATCACAGATTTTTACTCCATTTTTGCTTTAGTGCGTAGTTAAGTAAAAGGCAAACCCTTCACGCGTGTGACATTTCCAAGGAAATACATGGAATACATAACAGTATTATTATTATTATTATTATTATTATTATTCAACACGGGGGACATTTCACCGCCTTTCTGAAACATCACAGCTGCCCCAATAAATAAGCATCTAAATCCATCTCAATGATGGCTGCCGAGACGGTGATACGGTGACAGATGTGTGCCATCTCTTTCATAATAATAACAGTTTCAATAAAAATGTCTAATACAGACATCGGAAAACATGAAAACAGGCTTTTTTTCATATTGAGAAGTTCAAGAATAGGACAAAGAAACAGCATCACAACATAATCATTACAATTATAACGCATTTGAATGAGCATGCTGCAAGAAAACCTCAGCACCTGACGTGGCCACACAGTGGGCATGTGCAGAACGTGCGCATGTGTGTGTGTGTGTGTTGTATCACAACTACATTGATACTCCTCTGCCGTCACAATATTATACAGTATATGGCATGCATGACAAAGGATGACAGATTCGGAAGTAATAGAATCTTTAACAGGAAACAAGGCGGCAGTATTTACAATTTCGACTGCTTGACAATGCAGCACGGCCGGGCGGCGACGCTGAAAAGTAACACAACGCAGAGCAAAATCAGCAAATCCTTGCAAATACCGCATTTCCTCAAGCAGTTGCCTCCGCTCAAATAGACGCCGCACATGAATCATCAGGTGCCTCGCCGGCTTGAACAATTAGCGCCCCGCCTCCAGTAAACTCTCCAGAGCGGATGGAAAAACAGAAATCCTACACTGTAATGTACGTAGGGCTGGGCATTGAGCATCGATGGGAACCAGGGCTAACGCTAACGTCTCCCGGCAATTTCGATGCCTACGTTCAGTGATCAACCAACACCAACGAAGAAGAAGCGGAGTGCCCTGTTTTTGACCTGCTCCGCCCGACTTCTTCCAACCAGTCAGGTGAGTACAACAATAAATTACAACAATCTTATGCCAACACTGACGAAGCAAACAAATTGCACTTTATACTGCGAATACGGCAGCCAACTCAAATATCCGGCTTACGCAAGGCTGCGTACTTTTTCATAAGACAAACGACCTGACGTTAATGCTAGCTTTGGCCATGAAGTTGACCAGACCCCTTGTTAAATGTTAGTCCATTCACAGTGGTTGTTTGCCGTGGTGAAGCTAGCTAATTTCATGTTGGCAGTTGAATATTCGGCTGTGGAGCAACAGCGGTAGTTCCCCCTCACTGTGCCCGGACTGCTCTGTAATGGTGCGGGGAGGTCGCACGAGAAGTGTCGCTCTAATCGCTGGTTGTTTATACGAAGGACCGTCAATAAATTACTATTGGATTGAAGAGAGTTTGTTAAAAAAATATATATTCTAAATCAAACTAGGTTTGCAGCAAGTCACTAACATGGTTAAGTTACACTTTGTCGATTCTGCATCATAAGACACTCGCCAACACATAAACAACAGGATATGCGTCATTGTTTTTTCATGAGCGTTTCAAAATTCAAAATCATTTGTGAACGTGTACTCCTATGTAAAGAGACTTCTAAACATTTACGTTCAAGTTGAATGGTTTGATAACTTTGGTTAGCGCTTTTATGACCCCACCTCTGAGCATCGGAATCGAGATTCATTAGGAAACAGAATCGAAACGAGAAATCGGAATCTGAACCGGAATTGCTCAAATTCAACCGATGCCCAACCCCACCTGTACGTCTCTAGCGCCAAACAAGCCGCCCGCACAGCAGACATGGCATCTGAAAAGCTGACGTTACACGACAACACCATGCAATCGCAGCGTCCACCCGCAGCTCATTCCATTTCGCAACAAAAGTAAAATCGTGAGAAAGAAACCGAAAATGTGACGGCAATAATGTCGTAAGTCACGCAAACTAATGCATCATTAACAAAGACTAAAAAGGAAAATCCTATAAGACAAAATATTGTCAAATAAATTAAATACATAAAAAAAATACATTTGCACGCCTAATAAATCGAGGCCTGGTGCTCTCTGCAGTTGAGTTTCCGCATCCGGCAGTAAATGGAGGGAAGGTGTTGATTTATATTTGAGGAAATACATATTTCCAGTCATACATACTGTATAACATTGTTATACAAATTACTCCTGTGGATAAAATATACTATTATTTAAAAAAATACGTTCTAGAAATAATAAACACCTCCATAGATATATCTGAAGAAATAATCCAGTATTTCCAATAATGCATACTGTATAATATTGTCATAGTAGTGTCATTACTCTAATATTGGTGAAAAAATATGTAGTAATATTATTATTATGATGTAAAAATGAACTTCTTCAAATAAATGCCTTAATAAGCACATCTGCAGTTGATTTGGAGGCATGGTGTTTTTGACCAATAATACACACTGTATAGTATTGTCATAGTAATGACTCTAATGGCAAATATTTGTGAAAAATATATCATAATATTGAACTTATTTAAAAATGAAATGGCTCAATAAGCACTCTTTGCAGTTGAGTGTTTTTATTTGTTCAAGGCTGGAAGCAGGGCCTGTGTGCGCTAAAGTAATGACTATAATAGCGTGGCGTCCGAATTCTGTCCCTGAGTTTCCTTTCCCAAGATGTATCATGATGAGTATGAAGATATTTTTCTTAGAGAAATGCAATGAAAGAAGGCGGTGTAGCGAGCAACGTAGCATCTAACCTCAAGCACTGGAAACGAACGCACGGCACGCCGCGCGTAAAATGTACAAAATGAATAACCATTACTTTCCCTAATGGTGTTCTACTACCACGAAAACTGTCAAATGTAACCGTAGCGACGGGATGTCCTGATACAAAATACTCTTGACAAACAACTTCACAGAAGTTAGCGGCGCACGAAATGCCAAAACACCCCAAAGACGAGCGCGCAAAGAAACACAAAGTACAAAAAAATTACCATTCGCTCGCTGATTTTATACGTTTAAGCCAGGGGAGTCCACACCTTACAGCGAGGGCCACATTGTGTAAAATGAAAGGATGCAACTTTGCCACTTCCATATTTTGGAAGAGCTATGCTAAGAAGTTACAGTACATGCAGTGATCTGATCTTTGTGATCTCGAGGCCTATTAGTCGTATCAAATTTGCTCTTTGCTCTTTTTTCTTCCCATTTTTGCATTTTTTTTCAAATATTTCAACTTTTTTGTAGTCAATTTTCTTCTCATAAGTGTGACAGTTCCCACAATATTTTAACTTTATTGTTCTTTAATAGTCTTACTTCCCCCCAACTTAAATTTCCAAAAATGACAACTTTTCGTTACGACATTACAACTTAAAAAAAAAATCCAAAAATATTTCTCCTCTATCCTACAAAAATCATGTTATCTTCACTCATATTATGAATTTATTCTCGTAAAATGTACACTTTTTTTCTTGTTAGAATTATGGCTGTCAATCGCTTCAAATATTTAATTGCAATTAATCGCATTTTGTCCATAGTTAACTCATAATCGCATTTAGTCGCAGATGAAAAAAGTTTGCATTTTTAATAAGTCGGGATGTAAATGTCTTTGTGGTAAACGATTCGATAGGCAAATATAACGATAACTACATCAAATTTTATGGAAAGGGACATCAATTTTGGAAATATGGCCCATTATTTTATTCAAAAATAATACACAGTTAGAAATCCCCCAGTTTTTGATTGACATTAACTTTATTCCCATAATACTGTGACTTTTTCCCCAACCTAATTTTCCAAAAATGATATAAAATAGTGACTTTTTTCTTGTTAGACTACAATTTTTTTCTGTCAATATTTTGACTTTATTCTTGAAAAATGACAGCAGTCTTTTCCATTTCTGCTTTTTTAAATTCTTCTAATGAATTTTCTTCCTGGAAATACGACTTTATTCCCATAATATTGTGACTTTATTCTCTCTATTATAACTTTTTCCCCAACCTAATTTTTCCAAAAATTACATTTTGTTTGTTTCTCATAATATTATGACTTCAAATATCGTCCTGTTATTCTTTTATTAGATTCCAACTTTTTTCTCTTAATATTTTGACTTAATTAATGTAAAATTACTGCAGATTTTTCCATTGCTGTTGTTGTTTTTCCAACAACAATAAAAAGCAGTCAAATGGCCCACAGGCCACACTTTGGACGCCCCTGGTTTAAGCCTTGGCGGAGGTCGGCTCTCTCTCCAGAGAGCACAACAAATGTAAAGGCTCATAAAGCGAAACCACTGGATGCAACCGGCACATATGGCCATGCAAGGCTGAAAGTCAAAATGTCAAAAAGGAGAAATCCAACTTCTTTCAAGGCACGAGCAACAATATGAAAAAGTAGACTGAAATGTTAATTGCCAGTCAAAAGTTTGGAGACACTTACCCATGCTATCGAATGAGAAGGTGTGCCTAAACTTTTGACTGGTGGTGTATCTTGTTGTGTTTGCAGCACAAATACGCTGATTGCAAAAAGAATCTTTGTCATGTGACTGCTGTGTTGAACCACAACAGATGTAAACATCACCACTGCTCCAACAATACAAGCAGCGTAGCTTAGCTTCCGCCCAGCAGCATCTCCGTCCCCGCCGCTTCAGGACCGGCCCGACGAGAGGAGTCACCACCTGGTCTGGGGGTTCCGGTCCTCAGCACCAGCTTACCCAAACCTCCTGACACCAAGCCCACAGGAGACAGCGACTTCCTGGAGTGACATCAGAGACCACACACTTGGTTTCAAGCGGGTACTCGCGGGTACTTTGATGATACAAAACACACACGTTAGCTATTGCTAGCAAGCACAGTCTCCTGACTCATGTTCCTATGACGACGTCACAAGTCACCTGAAGGCCATCTTTTTCAGCAGGTGGGCGTCCACCTTGTCTGTGGAAGCGTTGCCATCGTGGCGATGCTCCTCCGCCGGTGGCGGGAGGGGGTGGGCGTCATCCTCGGAATACGAGGCGGCCAGGTCAGCCGACTCCTGAGAGGCCAAAAATGAGACAAAAATCTTTCTTTCTTCCAATCACGAGCTATCAGTGCACTCACAATGAGGTTGTCAAGCCACTGGAACTCGCAGGAGGCCATAAAGTATAACAGTACAACAATACAGTCTGACTCACTGTGTCATCTTACAAACAACACTAAACTCATCACACAGTAACTTAACACCCAAAAGGTATACCTCAGAAATATGCAAACATTTAAACAACTCCTCCAATTAAATGTTTTGCTCAAACAAAACGCATTATGGGAAAACTTTAAAATGTTGGTTTTACATGTTTGGGTATACCTTTTGGGTGTTAACTTGCTGTGTGATGAGTTTAGTGTTCTTTGTAAGAGTGAGACTGTTATATTGAGTAATGACCTCCTGGGTTGACAAGCGCGTAGTGGGTTTTTCATAGCTTATGATTGGCTCCTGTCAAATAAAGAGCTGCCTGGTCCTCACGGACTTGTACGCGCCACAGTATGTTACTTTATGGACACGTGCGGCTCATACACCGGAATTTACCGTACGTATATATTTCAAGAAAAAAGCGCATCTCAGCTTTGTCATGTAAGTAAAACAGCACATTATCAATATCGACTTCACTCTTTGCTCTTTTTTCCCATTTTTGTGAAAATAACCTTTTCTTAAAAATAATTTTATGTCTTTATCCCCATCATATTTTGACATTGCTCTCATAATATTATATTTTTTCTCTAACCTAATTTTCCACAAATGGCAACTTTATTTTGTTTTGTTTGTTTCTCATAGTAATACAACTTTGTCTTTAAAATTTCAACTCTGTACTACTAAAATGACATTATTTTTCCTTATGATATTACAAGTTTATTCTCGACGGTTTTTCTCGTTAGAATACAACGTTTTTGTCTTATTTTGACTTTATTCTCATAAAAGTACAGCTGTTTTTTTCTATTTCTGCTGTTTTTTGTTTTATTTTTCCAACTATTTCAACTTTCTTCGAGTAAATTTTGTTCTCGTAATTATGACTTTATTCCCTGAATATTTTGACTTTTTCCGACGCCTAATTTTCTAAAAATGACAACTTTATTTGTTGATTTGTTGTTGAAGATATTTTGACTTAAAAAAAAATAACATCTGTCTTTTTCATATTTGAACTTTATGCGGCTAAAATGGCGTTTTTTTTCCTCATTATATTACGTTATTCTCATAAAATTACGACTTTTTCTCATAACATTACCATTTTTTTCTCTTAATATTTTGACTTTCTTCTTGTAAAATTTGCTTCCTCCATTTTTGCTGTTGTTTTCTTTTTGTTCAAATAAATTTTTAGAATGTGTTGTGGGCTGATAAAAGAACAGTCGCGGGTCACAAACGGTCCCCATGCCACACTTTGGACACCCCGCTGTTCAGTGTAATAAAGGTTCTGCGATGGGCACAGTTTGACCTTGGAACAGATGAATGACATGTACCTCCATCTCCTGGGCCTTTGGGTCCGCCAGGTCCAGGGTGCACAGTTCCAGCTCAATATCTCGGTCCCGGTGGGTGTCGTCCTGGCTGAAGCCCGCCTGTCGCTCGCTTGACGGATGCTGATGCAGATCCGGTGCACATAGTTGCTCACTGCCAGCCGCAAAAGAACACAAGTCAACAACACACGACAAAATCCGCATTTCGTGGATAAAAATCAGTCTGTTTTCAATAAATGACTTTTTCAAAGTGCTTTTTGTCTCATTCCCCCTTCTTGTTTTTGCATATTGTAGCTCTACATAAAACCTCATTAAGATCCAAATGTGCAAAATGCAAATTCAATGCAAATTCAAAGCCATTTTTCAACCGGTCTTAAGATTTTGATGAGGAGTGTATAAAAAGCTGGGAGCCCATTGGTCGAGGCTGACTCTCTCCTTCTGGTCAGGAGGCTGCTGCACGACAGACATTAGACGCGGAGCTCCGGAAAGATTGCTATCCTTTTCTGTCTGACTTATTTTCAATACAGTGTGAGTCTTATTCCTTCCTATAATTGGAGATTAACGGAGACGTAAGGGGAGGTGACATTTATTTAACAGAGTGGTCCTTGAGACCTGTTAGGTTGCGGAGAATTTCATCTCCAACAAAGCAAGCCCGTTTCTCTTAGTTATTTCGCACGCCCACACACACATCTGACCAATACACCAACAAACACTTCACGGGATCTTCCTAATCGTTGGGACCGCCTCCACGGAAGGCATATGAGCAAGAAGAACTCAGTTTCACTTTAGAGACCGCCGGGACCTCGCTAGGCTTTGGCTAGGTGGCTGAGCGCTCTCTCCAGCACTGGCATTGCAGCTGCTTGCATTCGCTCCAAAGACAGTAAACAGGAAATAGAAACCAGAAAATAAAAGCAGCAAAGAGGAAATAAGAGAAGAACCAAAGCAAGAGTCCAACCTGTCATGCGGAGCGTGACACGATCCTCTGGAGCCCCACCTGGACTCGCCGTGATCCACGTGAGAATTGTAGTCTAGAAAATCAGCAACAAAATGTCTTGGTTAGACTTTCAGCTTTAACTTAAGACAAAAATATGCCATTTCATCTATTTTCAAAAGTTATTCTCACTATAACCTTCTTCAAACCTTTTAAAGGCTTTTTTTAGCCATGTTATCCAACCCAGTGTTTATTTGCTGTATTGCAGGGATGTCCAAAGTGCAGCCCGGGGGCCATTTGCAGCCGTGGCTGTTTTTTCATTGGCCCTCGGTACATTCTCAAAATATAATTCAACAAGCCAATGAAAAAAACCCCAGCATCAATGGAAACAACAGCTGTAATTTCACAAGAAGAAAACTGAAATATTGTCAATAATATAAATGTAAAAATAAATCAAAAAGAAGCTGTTATTCTCTAAAGTCATATTAAGAGAAACAAAACAAAGGAGGAGAATAAAGACATACGATTACGAGAAAAAAAGTTTTCATTCTACAAGGATAATGTCGTAACATTACAAAGGAAAAACTGAGAATAATTCAAATAAATAATAAATCAAATAAAAAATACAATTCATTCAAGTTCAACTTAAAATATTAATGAAAAAAGACGTTATTTTCTAAAGTCATACTGTGGGAAACAAAAACAAAAGAGGAGAATAAAGTCATACGAGAAAAACGTTTTTATTTATTTTATGACAATAAAATAATACGACAATAAAGCCGTAATATTACGAGGGAAAAAAATAGAATAATTCAAATAAATAATAAATAATCTAAAAATGTAATTAATTCAAGTCAAACTTAAACTGGTAATGAAAAAAGCCAAAATATAATTTTTACATTTTTTATTGGCCCGTGGCACGTTCTAAAAAAAAAAAAAAAAAAAAAATTAAAAACGGCAATAAAAATAGAACAAAGCAGTAATTTTTGAAAGATAAATATGAAATATTAAGAGCGTAAAGTCAAAATATTATAAGAAAATAATAGCTTAAAGTTGAAAAATGAAAGGAAAAAACATCATATGAGAAACAAAGAAAAAATACCAATTTTTGTAAAACTAGTTTGGGGCAAAAGTTATATTACAATAATAAAGTCAAAATATTATGAGAATAAAGTAAAAAAAAATGCAGAAGAACAAAGTTGAAGTATTTGTAAAAATATATTTTTTAAAACAGCAAAAAATCGTAATGTAAGGATAAAAGTTCATACAAATACACGTTTTTTTTCCCTTTGAATAAAAATAACACCTCAGCACATGGGTTGCTTTAAAAAATGTAAAAAGTGGTCCCCACATCATTTGAGTTTTCAGTATGCAAATTATAAACATTGTAAAAACTTGATGTATTTAACTCACTCAATACCAAAGACGTAGTTAAACGTTTTTAAAACCTCCAGCGTATTTATACATCTTTTATGTTTTTTTTACGCAAGAGGCAAAAAGAGGTGATGATGTAAATTTATTTCAATTTCTCCACTAATTAATGTCACTTTCAGAGCAATTTTAAGCCGCAAAAACGGCCACAGGGTGGCGGAAATGCACCTGATAAGAGCTCGGCAGGGATCCCGGATGGAAAAAACACACATGACAGGAAGTAGTGAGCATTGAGGAGTGTAGCAAGTGACGCATTGTTGGGACATTTGAACGTATGCACACGCACACGCGTGCACACACATGCATACATAGTTGAGTTCCAAATGTGAAAATTGTAGGATCAGTGTGAGGATCAGTGGCATAGAAGATGGATGGATGGAAGACAAAATATTACGAGAATAAAGTCAAAATATTGTGAGAAAAAAATGAACAGGAGCAAAGTTGAAGTATTTTTGGAAATTATTTTTTTTAAACTGCAAAACACCGTAATGTAAGGAATAAATAAACATAAATAACATCTCAGCACATGGATTGCTTTAAAAAATGTAAAAGCAGCCCCTTGCATGCTTTGATTTTTCACTATGTAAATGATAAACAACAAACAATGTAAAAACATGTTGTGTTTAAAAAGAGTCAGAATTCTCATACTGGATATGAGAGCAAGGAGAGCAAGGACAAAAAAGGAAACAAGTAAGCTAATTGAGGTGTTTCTTGTGGTCCTTACCTTTAAAGTTAACGGGCGTGGTGCTGGCGCTGCGCTGGCAGGCGGTGGCCTGGACGGGGTCGGTGGGGTGGTATCCCGAGCGGGACGCTCTGGATATGGCGCCCCACTTGGAGATGATGGGCCCCTCACTGAAGGGGATGATGGGGTCCTCTTCTTTAAGTCGCCTGTACTGATCTAACGAGTGCAGCCATCGCTTTGTGGCACCGCCGCCACCGCCGCCGCCGCCGCCGCCGCCGCCGCCGCCGTCCAGCTCCTACGTGACATCATATTCATTTTTTGATTGTTTAAATGATGTTGATCTTGTAGAATTGGATTTATTTCATGCTGATATGAACAAGATGAAGTTGGATAGCTGCTACGTCTTCAAGCAATGGATGGAAGTGCTTGATGACAACCAGCAGGGGGTGCGATGGCTTCAGGCTGTCTTTGTATTAGTTGAGTATTCTTTTTGTGTTGGTTCTACATCTTTTCATGCGAAACCCACCGCTAAGGCGCAGCAAGCAAACCATGCACACGGGACACGACGAGCGGCTACGACCAGCCGCACCGGCGAGCGACGCACCCACATCCAGTGCGAATTGTACGAGTCTTCCACGGTTTAGATTGGCTGTCTAATGTGGAGGGAATTTGGGGGTATCAAAGTGGCCTGTGTTGACAATTTGCTCTGGATGTGAATGCATGGCCCCCCAGCGCAGCCGGCCACAGCCGCCCGGCCCGCAGCTGCCCGTCGCCTCCCGTCGCCTCCCGTGTGTGGCGCCCATAAGGCGGACAGCCGGAAAAGTGACTGGATTGGTGGGACTGCCTGGGGGTCCTGCTGGAGCGCCATAAAGAGGGCGCCTGATCCTCTAAGTTTCACCAGTGATTTTGAAAAAGTAAGTCAAATATGTTTTTGTGTAAATGTTATGGTTTCCCCCAGGGGTCACCAACATGAGCCCCCATGACCACACGAGGCACCTGCAAGCCTGCTTTTCATTCAGGTTTTCAGTTATAATGTGAGAACACTAGAAAGAAATGCGTGGTGAAATAGAAAATGAAATGTGCGTTATGGATACCAGCATTTTGTCCATGTTCTGGTAAAACAAGCATATTGGCTTTGGTGACCCCTGAAATAGCCAATAGCACGCTAAAACATTTACACATGTGATCGGCTTTAATCCAGCGTAGCATGTCAACCATGTGTCGCAGGGTTGTGATTTTGTTGTTGTTGTTGTTTGATTTCCCTACCGTCTGTTCCAAGCAGGAGCGAGGTGCAGCACGCTGGAGCGCCTCGGGCTCAAAGGGGCTGAGGCAGGGGCCGACGGCGCCACAGGACCACGGCGAGTAGCGTGCCAAACTCTCCTCGCCTCGGAAGCGACACCCCGCACACTGTCCCGCGCTGCTGTCCACGTTCTGGAGGACACAAGACACATTTGGAAAAATGGAACCATTGTGTCTTCAAGTTCTCCTGTGGTCGCCTGGTGCGTGGTCGACAAAGCTAAAACCGCCGGGCTCTCCAAGCACCTTCAAAAAGCATTAACAGTTGTGGCTGTAGGCAACCACTTGAGGTCTTGTTTTTTTTCCAAGTAGCTGCAAGTGGTGAGCATCCAGCAGCTTTATGCACCTCTGCATGCGCTTTCAAGCGTTGCCATGCCACTACTGTTGGTGTGAAAGTCATTTGCCGCACAGGGAACTCATCAGCATTAAGCTAATGCTAGGCTAATGCTTGCTTCTTACCGCTGTTACAATACTGGTTCTGTTACTGCTGTGTTGTATCAATATGCTTGTTAATGTGGTCAGAGAGAGCTGCTTTTCCTTTCCACTTTCTCATGCACTCCATATCCTTATCAACTTCATGAGTTATCGCTCCATAACGCCTCGTCCCTTTTTGCAGTTTAGGTACCGTAGGTAAATTATAATTAACACAATTACGTACATAAAAAAAAAATATATGTATTACAAAATACAAATATATAATATAGAAACAGAGAATGATCAATACAAATCTATACTATATGTGTGTGTGTATATATATATATATATATATGTGTATAAAATAATATTTAAATAAAAAAAGAAAATCATAAAATAATTTCTTGTATTACTTAAAAAAATTCTCATTGTTATTATGACGTATTTATCATGTTAAACAAACATTTACAAATATGTTATTTGTCCAGAAAAAATAAAAATATATAAAAAGAATTAACAATTTTTTATTTAAATCATTAAAAAATAAAAGACTAATGCTAATAATTTGTTATTCATTACAATAAATAATACAATCAATAATAATAATAAATCAAATAAAATTATAACCATTAAATAAATGTTTAAAAAATTAATACATTATAATTTTAACTAAAATATTTCATTATTTATCGAGAAAATAAATACAGATGAAATAAAAATAAAAAATATATCAAATAAGTGTAATTTTTCAAAGCTCTTCTCAGCAGAAATCTTGTTTTTTTCAAGTCTCTACTGTCGCTTCTTCTCTCCCGCACACGCGCCCACGCACACGCCACACTTGCCTCCGTGATATCATCACAGCCCACAGTTGCTAGGCAACCAGAGTTATCTCCCGCTTGCACGGCAGCGGGGCCGGCTAAGCAAAGTATCGTGCGACGCCGAGCGCTCACACGACACGCAACTTCCTACCTCGGGTCCAAAATCAACGTTGAAGATGGCGGAGGACTGGGAGGGCCTGCTGGAGCTGTGCTGGTGGTGGTGGTGATGGTGGTGATGATGTGCCCACTGCTCCTGCTTCTGGCGGAAGAGCTGGTCGTAGCCCAGAGGAACGCGCCCGTAGTCCTGAAACAACAACGGGCACAAGTCAGCTCCAGTGATGCACCGTACGATACCCGGTAGAACACTTCAAAGACTTTAGCCGGTGAAACGGATGCAAGTGAGTGTGGGGGGTTGGGGGTGGTAGGCAGACATATTTAGGTGTAGCAGTGGGAGGATGGACCGCAGAGGAGGTTGAGGCTGCGTGGCCTGCAGTGAAGGTGGAGGTGAGGTGAGATATGTGGGCGAAGACCAAGAAGAAAGCTTTCCTTCTTGCTGAGGAAGGAATCTTTGCAGTGCAATAACACCCTGGCAGAGGATGCCAGGCTCCATGATTTAAGCTAACAATGACAGCAATACTACAGTAATTACTCACTCACTGTTAGTGTGGAACTGCGCTTCCTTCACCAAACAGACAAGCACAGGAGCAGTGACCATGAAGTAGGTCTTTAGCTCCCATTGCTGCCTTTTCTCTGGTTCGGACACACATTTCTTAATCCAAAAACACTTTCTGGCTGCCATTTTCAAGAAAAAGCGGCCGCACGGTCGCCGCTGGACACCCGAAAAGTTAACATACATGAAGTACATGACATTGTGACATGAGAGATTCACAAGACCTCATGGCAGTCTCATAAAGTTCTGCTACCTGGACAATTCCATCCTTCCATCTTGGCCGAAATTCCATATTTCCTCATATAATAATGTACTCAACAGCAGAGAGTCCCAGGGGTCTATTAGACATCAGGCGTTTATTACAGGAGAGGTTTTTATTTATTTTATTTATTTATTATATCAATTTATTATACAAATTGATTGTTTATAGGACCATCTTTTTTCTATTTCTTTTAACACAATTTTTAAAAATGACGTTTAATCAAATGGACATATTACACATAATGCATCATTCGAAATATTGCATGTTATATAATCATAATATATATAACATTAGAACACTTTTTTTACACAATCAAAATACATTTTAGGATAGATAATTTCAAATATGACATACTGTATATGTAGTGTACATAGAATTATAACATATATGTCAGACTACAGACTATATATAGACTAGAAAACATTTTATAATAATGTTTTAAAAATGTTTTTACACAATTAAAAAAATGAAGCTCAATCAAATGAATATATTATACAATACATAATTTCAAATACAATTATTAGCATATTGTTTTAAAAATAATAATGATGTAAATAATAACAACATATTATATATGTATTATTTCAATACAGTATATATATTTATAACATATGTATCATTATATAAAGCTTTTTATAATAACGTATTCTTTTTACACAACTAAAAAAGCTTAATCCAATTAATATATAATACATATTTTGAAATATGACCTATTATATATGTATTATATATAATATATATATATTTATAACATATATATCATTATAAAACATCTTATAATAATGTTTTTTTACACAATTAAAAAATGATGCATAATTGCACATAATTTGAAATACAGCAGTAAATACTAATATATTAGCATATTCTTTTAAAAATAAATACATATGTAAATAATAATATGAAATATATTAGTACTAATTCTTTTTGGGTCAATGTTGAAATACTAAGAAACTGCACACGTCGGCTTTACAGATGCCGCCACGTCTTCCGTGCAGGCAGCATGTGTGTCCTACGGCAAAGACGGCTATTGTGGCAGTTCATTTAGCTCCAGCGGGGGCGTTTATTCGAGGTGTGGTATTAATTTCCTTAAGGTGACGAGGAAAATAATAAAACAGAGGCCACTATTTGAGGAAAGATGGAAATCGGGTGGCTAGTTCCTGTTTTGGCCTGACAAGGCGAGGTCCACAGAGGCATGGTTGAATGTGTTTGGTGCGTAGGAACCCTGACCTCAACCCCACGAACACCAGCGCCGACTTCTAACGTATTTTCTTCTCTTTGTACCTCCATTTTGGTACTTTTTTACCATGTATTGTGTGTATAATTTAGCGTACCCTGTGCAGTCCTGCACGGTGTTCCGATGCAGAGCAGTAGTTGCTGTCCAGCGAGTTGAATCTCTCCCTGAGTGGAGGCTGGTAGACGGACGAATGCAGCAGCTCCGGAGGCAACGAGTTACTCCTGGCGTCCTCTCTGTGGTACAACTGCAATAAAACTCAAAGTTAAAGAGGTTTTTTTAAAAAAGATTTTAAAAAAGGTGTAGTACAGGTGCGGTGGTGATGAGCAACCTGAGGCCTCCACACTCTTCTGCTGTCGTAGAGCGGAGCATAAACACCATGGGCGGACGTCAGAGCTCCATACTGGGGCTGCCCAGGGTGGGGGTGGAAGACAGGGGGGCCTAGCTGGTGTGGCGGCGGGGGTGGCGGGTACCCCGAGGGAGAAGAGGAGGGAGAGGATGAAGGGTCTGCGGGAAAGGAGGAAGGCGGCAGAGAGGATTCCGGGACGTTGGAAGATCTGAGGAAGCGAGCCATGCAGGGCTTGTGTGGGGGATGCAGAGGAGGCGGGTAGAAGGAACCTGCTGGGGAGCAACCACCACGGAAGAACTATCAAAACAGGGGCCTTCGCGCCTATTCCTCAAACAACAGCCTCGGGAAACAAAATGGACGGTAGCTAGAATTATTTGTGAACTCGGTTGCTAACCAAATCAGCAGCACCCACCGAGCATGTTGCTTATTTTAATAGTCATTTTACTTTGTTTGTAAAAAGTGACCAATATTGTATGTTATTTAAAGTAAGCATCCATATTTATTTTTCCCAAATATGCCTCAATATCATTTTGTAAAAATTTTATTTTTTTGCGGAAAAAAATGCTACAAAACAGATACATATAATATTATTTTTTGACCAATATTGTAATATGTTATTTTAAAATTGCTTCCATATTTTTTTGAAAAAATATCATTACATATAATTACATATCGTTACTTATAAAAACATACATATTATATTATATTAAAACAACAAAGAATATACAGTGTTTGCCCCCTTTTGTTTGTCACACTTAAATGTTTCAGATCGACAAACAAATGTAAATATTAGTCAATGACAACACAACTCAACACAAAATGCAGTTTTTAAATGAAACTTTTTACTATTAAGGGAGAAAAACAATCCAAACCTACATGGTCCTGTGTGAAAAAGTGATTGCCCCCCCCCCCCTCTTAAAACAACTTAGATGCATTGAGCTCTATCAGTGTTGAAAAGGTTATAAAGCCAAAGCTTTGGGACTCCAGCCAACCACAGTGAGAGCCATTATCCACAAATGGCCAAAACATGGAACAGTGTTGAACCTTCCCAGGAGTGGCCGCCCAACCAAAATGACCCCGAGAGCACAGCGACGACTCATCCGAGAGGTCACAAAAGACCCCACAACAACATCCAAATAACTGCAGGCCTCACTTGCCTCAGTTCAGGTCAGTGTTCATGACTCCACCATAAGAAAGACGCTGGGCAAAAAACTGCCTGCATGGCAGAGTTCCAAGACCAAAACCACTGCTGAACAAAAACAACATTAAGGCTCGTCTCAATTTTGCCAGAAAACATCTTGATGATCCCCAAGACCTTTGGGAAAATACTCTGTGGTCTGACGAGACAAAAGTTGAACTTTTTGGACGGTGTGTGTCCCATTACATCTGGCGTAAAAGTAACGCCAAATATCAGAAAAAGAACATCATAGCAACAGTAAAATATGGTGGTGGTAGTGTGATGGTCTTCAGGACCTGGAAGACTTGCTGTGATAAATGGAAGCATGAATTCTGCTGAAGGAGAATGTCGGCCATCTGTTGGTGACCTCAAGCTGAAAGCAACTTGGGTTCTGCAACAGGACAATGATCCAAAACACACCAGCAAGTCCACCTCTGAATGGATGAAGACTTTGGAGTGGCCTAGTCCAAGTCCTGACCTGAATCCTATTGAGATGCTGTGGCATGACCTTAAAAAGGCGCTTCATGCTGGAAAAGCCTCCAATGTGGCTGAATGACAACAATTGTGCAAAATTCCTCCCCAGCTCTGGAAGAGACTCATTGCAAGTTATCAAAAACGCTTGATTGCAGTTGTTGCTGCTAAGGGGGGCCAACCACTTATTAGGTTTGGGGGGCAATCACTTTTTCACACAGGACCATGTAGCTTTGGATTGTTTTTCTCCCTTAATCATAAAAAGTTTCATTTAAAAAGTGCATTTTGTGTTGAGTTGTGTTGTCATTGACTAATATTTACATTTGTTTGATGATCTGAAACATTTAAGTGTGACAAACATGCAAAAAATAAAAAATCAGGAAGGGGGCAAACACTTTTTATTTTTTATTGTAACAAATACTATACACATACATTCATATTTATTCATGAAAAAATATAGATATATACATACTGTATATTCTTTATAATAAATATATTTTAGTTGTATATATTAAAAAAACATATACTTACATATATTTTTGTCTTCATATTTATATTAATTTATATTATATTCCATATTTATTTTTGAAAACTTATATTATTATATACAAACAATCTGGAAAAAATACACATACTGTAGATCCACATTTGTTCATGGAAAATGATTTTAAAAATATGCATTTTTTATTGACAAATGCTATGCACATATATTGATATTTATTAATTTAAAAAATGCAATACAGTACAGTATATACATATATTATTTTTTGGACCATTATTGTAAAAAATGTTATTTTAATTCAGTGTTCATATTTACTTCTGAAAGCTTATAATAATGATTGAATATAAAAACATGCAAATATGTTTGGTTATTTTTTTACAAATACTATACACACATAATCATATTTATTCATGATGAACAATGCTAAGAAATATATACTGTACATATCATATATGCTGATTAAAATATTTTGACACAGATACAGTATAAATATACAGAATATATATGATTGCAAAGCAGTGACTTACAGCTTGTGTGAAAGTGGTGGGCGGTGTCGTACGCTGCCTGTGCTTCTTGGTACATGAGATCCTGAGAAGGATGAGGGACTCTCAGCACGAGAGGAACGTGTTTGGAAGTCCCATCAGCCCGCCCCAAAGGAGATGAAGCGGACGAGTGGCTGGCGGGCGCTGCTAGAGGCGGGGACACGGGCTTCCTTTCGGACAAAGACAATAAAGTTATAAAATGTGGACAGGAAGTCATATCACAAATCAGAGGCTTGGTCTTACTGCTCGGCTGAGGCCAGTAAGGTCACACTGCTCAGGCCGATTGATTCACTGGACAGTCCTCTCTTCATGTCGTCCATCGTGTCTCCTCTTCTGGACACCAGCTGTGTTGGCGTGTTCTCTCCCGCAGAGCCGTCAGCGGTGCCGCCGCCATCCATGGCGGAGGTCTTAGAGGACGGTAAAGGGATGGCACGGCTAACGCTGCTGCTCTTCTTGTTCCTCAGTCGAAATCTGGAAGAACACAAGGGGGACATCAATCACCCATCATCTGGTGTTGTGCCACTACTTGGCAGCCGCCAATGGAGGGCGCCATCCATTCAAGCTCAACTCTTTAAGCTGATAGGCTGTTTGCTGTCTAAAGAAGTTGGAAGAAGTTGAGCTACATTCATGCAGGCACTACACCTCCGGCAGCATTAGTCAATCATTATCAATAATATATCTAAATCAATCATCCATTTACAGCAGCTCATTAACCATTCATCAAGTAAACTGAGTCAAACGCACAGGCTAGTCAAGTTAGCAAGTGTAAAAGTCAATGACTAGGTTTAAAAGTGAATGACTAGGTCTAAAAGTGAATCATTCGGATTCAAAGTCAAAAGTCAAAAGTGAATCAGTATGTGTAAAAGTGAATCACTTGGAGTAAAAGTGATTCAGTAGGTGTAAAACTGGATCAGTGGGTATAAAAGTGAATCAGTAGGTGTGAAAGTGAATCAGTAAATGTAAAAGTGAATCACTTGGAGTAAAAGTGATTCAGTAGGTGTAAACTGGATCAGTGAGTATAAAAGTGAATCAGTAGGTGTGAAAGTGAATCAGTAAATGTAAAAGTGAATCAGTATGTGTAAAAGTGAATCACTTGGAGTAAAAGTGAATCAGTAGGTGCAAAAGTGAATGAGTGGGTTGAAAAGTGAATCACTGCATCTAAAATTGAATCAATAGGTGTAAGAGTGAGTCACCAGCTTTAAAGGGAATCACTAGGTTTAAAAGTGAATCCGTAAGTGTAAAAGTGAATCTCTAGGTGTAAAAGTGAATCGCTTGGTGTAAAAGTTACTCACTAGGTGTAAAGGTGAATCGGTAGGTGGAAAAGTGAATCACTAGGTTTAAAAGTAATCAGGAGGTTTAAAAGTGAATCGGTAGGTGGAAAAGGGAATCACTACGAATAAAAGTGAATCAGTAAATGTAAAAGTGAATCAGTAGGGGTGAAAGTGAATCACTAGGAGTGAAAGTGAATCAGTAGGTGTAAAAGTGAATCAGTAGGTATTAAAGTGAATCAGTAGGTGTAAAAGTAAAGGACTCACTTCTCCAGTTCGTCCTGCGTGTGTGCAAAGGTGCAACTGCTTCCTCGGGGACAGCCTCCCTGATGTCGGAGGTCTCGACACATGCTGGTCTTATACTTGCTGTTCACCTGAGGCTGCAAACAATAATACTACACTTTCATGTACAGCACATTACTCGTTCATCTACATTACATATACACCATAATACTACACCTTCTTCAACAGCACAGTGCATGACAAATATCCACATGATTACCAAAATGTCCAGTACCTGTGGAGAGTCCTGGTTCTTCTTACTGAAGTTGTGTATGAATTCCACCAGGCCGTGAACCACCAGCTTCACCGCCAACATCACCTTTTCCACTTCCTGCCAAGATGGAGCCGGATCATCTACGCAAACATTCCCAAAAAAGTTAAGAGCACTCAAATCATCTTTGACAAGTGCTCTTTTTTTCAAATACAGCAGATCACTCCTGTCATATCTTTGGAGGATCTTTGACCAGCATTTTTGATGTCAAGAGGATCTCCTGTCATATAAAGCAGGGGTCCCCAGTGACCGGGCCGGGGCCCAGTACCGGTCCATGGGCGGGGCCGAACTGGGCCGAGGAAACCTTTCAGGCGCAATGATGAAAAAAATACACTCACAAAAAAAATACTTTTGTAAATAACTAAATACAATTTTAAGTAAATGCATGTCAATTTTGGAAATACTGGCCATTATTTTATTCAAAAAATAATATAGTTTGAAGGTTTTGCGTGTTTATGTTGTTTGTTGAGAGCGTCCCACTTTGTTTGACAGTCCTTGAACGCACCATTGTACGTACGCTAGTCTTCTCCCACTCTGCACTGATTGGCAACTGAAGTGTATTTTTATCGGGGTTTTTCACTTCATATTTGCTCCCAAATGTTGATACTCTGAGAATGCATCAAGGTAAAGTTTGATGACGTTATCGAGTGCTAATGTGTATATTTGTTGTGTGCACAGCTTCAAGGTAATTCATGCCAGCACGCTGCCTGTTAGCACACATCAAGCAGCGGGGCTATCATGTCAAACTCCAAGCTTATAGTGGAGGACGGTGGGTCTGGATTCACTTTGTGCTTTTCATTTCATGTTGTTCCTGTCTTAGTTTTACACAATACACACTAAATGAGATCAATTACATCGCTATACGACCCCCACCACCACCACCCTGGTCCGCGGAGATTTGTGGGAACACGAGCCGGGCCGTGGGTCCAAAAAGGTTGTGGAGCACTGATATAAAGGATCTGTTGTCGTATAGAGGATCTTTGATCTTTGACTAGCGTTTATGAGATAAGTTCTTAAAAGAGATGTGCGCTCCTGTCATATAGAGGATCTTTGACCATCATTTTTGGAGTCAGTTCTTAAAAAGAGGTGTGTTCCTGAATACTGTACACATCTCTTGGGTTGGGGTTTATAGCCTACATTATAGCGATCAAATTAATCTTATCTCTGGAGTTTTTCCAAAGAGATGGAAAACATCACCATTACATGGCTGTTTGACGTGTGTGCGCTAGCATGAATTCACTTGAGACAAATGTGCACATTAGCACTCAATAAGTCATCAAAACGTACCTTTATGCATTCCCACATAGTATCAGCATTTGACACCAAATATGAGGTGAAAGAAAAATGGTAAAAATACAGTAGTAGTCTATCTGTGCGGCATGAGATAACGTTAGCACACGCACAATGGACATGCGTCAAGTGAGACGGATGGAACAGAGAGAATCCGGCCACTTTTCAAAATAAAACATCATGGAAATAATTTTTTCTTTCTGTGCGCCCCGGTACCAAATGGCCCGGGGGTTGGGGATCACAGATATAAAGGATCTTCTGTCATATAAAGGATCTGCTGTCATATAGAGGATCTTTGATCTTTGACTAGCGTTTTTGGGGTAAGTTCTTAAACAAGAGATGTGTGCTCCTCTCATATAGAGGATCTTTGACCAGCGTTTTTGGGGTAAGTTCTTAAAAAAGAGATGTGAGCTCCTGTCATATAGAGGATCTTTGACCAGCGTTTTTGGGGTAAGTGCTTAAAAAGAGATGCGTGTTCCTGTCATATAGAGGATCTTTGACCAGTGTTTTGGAAGCGTGTACTGTACTAGGGTGAAAGTGCGGTACCAGGATTGTGGTCTATGTTGGCCAGCAGTTGGAGGTGAGGTCTCAGGCCGGTGAGGTTGGCAGGGTCTCCTGTCCTCTGCAGGACGATGGTCAGCTCTTGGACGCTCTTTGCAAAGGACTCAGGAGACTGCAGCTGCACAAGCAGGGAGTAATGAAGCTTTTTGTTATTATGTGCCATGAACGACGTGCAAAGCGGACCTTGTCAATGATGGACTGCATGTGGGACTTGTGGACCAGGTCCCCGTACAGCAGAGAGGACCACTGCTCGGGGGAGATGCGGAGGCCGGCTTCCATGGCGATGTGGACGATCTGGGCGTCGTGTTCTCGGCGGAGCGCCTCGTACGTACGGAACTCCTCCCTTAGCTGCATGAGCGAGGAGTCCTCGTCACGCTTGGTCACCTGACAGGGGGACACTTTGTCTTCACAAACAAATGGTGTGTTTTATCACTGACTTGACTGCGGCTACCTTCCTTTTTACACTTCAAAAATGTATTGTTTGAACTTCAACAAATGCACTTTTTACAGGGAATGTTAACTAGTAACTGTTGTTTTTTATATTATTGGATATTAATGTTTGACAAAAATGGTAAAGAAAGTGTTTTTAATGTAAAACTGTTGTTTGCTGTGATTGTTTTAGCGTAACATCAAATAACATGACAGATGTCATTATCGTACTTCGCAAACTCGTTCAGACGGACTCAACAGCGCCTCTTCTGGTTGCTGCCAAGTAGTGCATTCCATTTTGACTCCGTTGCTTGATGAGGCGTTTAATGATTATCAATCCATTGCCAGACCTTTCAAGTAATAATGAATCAATTCATCTTGCCGTGTTTGGTTTGGCTGTATTAACATTTAACACATTTATATTTAAAGAAGTCTTTTAGTTAACAATGGTAGAATTGCCTGTAAATTAAGACTTTTTTGTTAGAATATTTTTGTTGTAAATAAAAAATGTGTTTTTATGTAAATAAACAAGTAAATAAAGTTTACAAATTTTAAAACATTCATATTTCATTCGTATTTGATATTGATTTTTTTTTTTTACTTTTAGTTAAAATGCGTCTGTGTAGGCTCTCAGTCGTACAGGAGTTGTCCATCGAGGGAAAGGCTTCTTGAGACGTCATCTGTACTTCTGTGAAGAAGGTGTCGGACGTTTCGCTCCTCATCCGAAGAGCTTCGCTGAAGCTCTTCGGATGAGGAATGAGCTTCGGAATGAGCTTCGGAATGAGCTTCGCTGAACCTCTTCGGATGAGGAGTGAAACGTCCGACACCTTCTTCACAGAAGTACAGATGACGTCTCAAGAAGCCTTTTCCTCGTTTTAGTTAAAATGTTAAAATGTGACATTGCCTAAGCAATGAAGAATTGTTTTACTGTTACGGTTTTATATTTTTGTTTTAATAAAAAAAGTTTCAAATAATAATAATAAACAAACAAATAAATAACACTTAATATTTAGGGTAATGTTTGTATTTCTTATTTAATAAAGAGTTTTAGTTAAAAATGTCAAATGTGACTTTACCTGTACAATTAACATTTGTATTTTTAATTTTATTTTTCGGATTTTTTTTATTTTATTTTTATTTAAAAAAATGTAAACTATATTTACAAACACATTAATATTGCACACATATTACATTTTTAATAATAGTTTTAATGTGACTTTTTTTAAACAGTTGTTTAAAAAAGGAAAAATGCATTAATATTTAATGTGCATTTCATATTTAATATGGAAATTTAGATTTAAAAAAAAGTGTGACTTGTACAATCACTATTTTTTAATTTTATTTTTCTGTTTTGATTTTATGATAAAAAATAAAAATAAAAAGAAACCAAGATCAACTATAAATAAATACAATTTCAAAAATGTTTTTACCACAGTGGAAGGAGTCAAAGGAAAGGCGGCTCAGCTTCCTGTGTCGAGTATGAAACGTATGAAAGGCGTACTTGGAGGTGGCGTGCGAGGCGTCTTCAGACACGTCAACTCGATATGATATCAGGCAAAAGGGATGGTCCCCTTTCGTCAGAATCTGCCCTATGAGTAATCATCATAAGACGCCATCGCGCCACCTTTTCAGCCAATCATTGTGCTGAGATCAGCATTTGATAAGTCTGCACTACGTGACCTATTTCTACATGTGTCCAAATATAGACGCACGTTACATCACCTGGAGATGTTTGGCATGTGTGTGCCCTCTCGGCAATGCGCCTCCTCACCTAACAGGGACACAAATACATGTCCGCATGCACTCGTACGCATCTTCTACTTGATTATTACTACTAGTGCTAGTAGTGCTAGTACTAGTAGATTTGGATTGTGGGTGATGTACGGTACCTTGAAGCACGAGGCCCTGTACAGCAGCTGCACCACGTGTCCTATGCTGGTCTTGGAGGCCTGAGGGAAGCGGCCCTCCAGCTTCTGCACCACAAACAGCACCAAAACCTTCCTGGACAGAGCCGAGCCGTCCTCCAGGGCCAGCAGGACCAGCTTCAGGGCGTCTTCCTGCATGGCTGAGCGGACACAGAAGCATGTCACGTAGAATAGTCACATGGAATCCAAGTAGATCCACGTCTCACGGCGGAGATTGGAGGCTGCAGGTGTCCCCAGACTTGGACACTCATTGTGATATCATGATGAGAACCAACGTCCCAGTCAGGATCTGCCCTATGAGTCGTCATCACAGGACCCCTTGCACGACATCCTCAAAAACACGCACACTCATCCTGACACATACACCATCTTTGACTAGCAGCACATCCTCAAAAACAGCAGTGATCCTGTCACACAAAGAATCTGAGACCAGCGTTTTTGCACTAGATCCTCAAAAACAGAAAAGTGATCGTTGCATTGAGGATGTTTGACTAGCTGCACATCCTCAAAAACAGCAGTGTGATTCTGCCACATAGAGGATCTTTGACGAGCTGCACATCCTCAAAAACAGCAGAGTGGTCCTGTCTAACAGAGGATCTTTTGACTAGCAGCAGATCCTTAAAAACAGCAGAGTAATCCTGTCACAGAGGATCTTTGACTAGCAGCCGATCTTCAGACAACAGCAGTGATCCTGCCCCAAAAAGGATCTGTGATCAGCATTTTCACAGTAGATCCTCAAAAAGAGCAGCGTGATCCTGCTACACAGAGGCTCTTTGACTAGCAGTAGAGCCTCAAAAACAGCAGAGTAATCCTGTCACAGAGGATCTTTGCCTTGCAGTAGATCCTCAAAAACAGCAGCATGATCCTGTCACAAAGAGATCTTTGACTAGCAGTAGATCCTCAAAAACAAGAAAGTGATCAAAAACAGCAGTGTGATACTGTCACATAGAGGATATTTGACTGGCATTTTTCAGTAGATCCTCAAAAACAGCAGAGTGATCCTGTCATATAGAGGATCTCTGACTAGTGTTTTGACAAATTAATTCTCAAAAACAGTAGAGCGATCCTGTCACATATTGGATCTTTGACAAGCATTTTTGCAGTTCATTCTCAAAAACAGCAGCACGCTCCTGCCATTTGGAAGCTCTTTGACCAGGGTTTTTGTTGGGAATCCTCAAAAACAGCAGAGCACTTCTGTCATACAACATATCTTTGACTGGTGTTTTTGTAGGAGGCCCTCAAAAACAGCAGAACACTCCTGTTCTCACTAGCATTTTTCAAGCAGGTACTTAAAGGCAGCAGTGCTCTCTTGTCCTATAAAGGATCTCTGACTAGCGTTTTTAAAGTAGGTCAGAGCTCTCTTGGTTTATAGAAGGTATTTGACTAGTGTTTTTGAAGTAGATCCTTAAAAACAGCAGAGCCCTCCTGTCTTGGAGATTATTTTTTGCTGGCATTTTTCAAGTAGGTACTTAAAAACAGCAGAGCTGTCTTGTCCGATAGGGAATCACTGAATAGTATTTTTGAAGTAGGTCCTCAGAAACAGCAGCGCTGCATGGTTCATAGAACATATTTGTCATAAAGTCATAAAGAGGATCTTTGACTTGAGTTTTTGTTGGAAATCCTGAAAAATAACACTGGTAATACTACGAATCTTCCTTTTGATTAGTGTTTTTGTAGGAGATTCTCAAAAACAGTAGAGCACTCTGGTCATATAGAGTATTTTCACGAGTATTTTTCAAGTAGGTACTTAAAAACAGCAGTGCTCTCTTGCCCTATGGAGAATTTTTGTCCAGCGATCTTTGTTTAACTAGTATTTTTGAAAAACAGCAGAGCATTCCTGTCATATAGAGGATCTTTGGCTAGGCTTTTTGTTGGAAATCTTGAAAAACAGCAGAGTACTTTGGCAATACAAAAGATCTTTCTTTGACAAGCGTTTTTGTTGTAGATCCTCAAAAACAGCAAGGCACTACTGTCATATAGAGTATTTTTGACTAGCATTTTGCAAGTAGCTACTTAAAAACAGCTCTCGGTTTATAGAAGGTATTTGACGAGTGTTTTTGCAGTAGATTCTCAAAAACAGTCACGTGATCCTGTAATGTAGAGGATCTTTGACTGGTGTTTCTGAAGTAGATTCTCAAAAACAGCAGAGTGATCCTGCTATATAGAGGATCTTTGAGTAGCATTTTTGAAGTAGGTCCTGAAAAACAGGAGTTTTCTACAGGATCTTCATGATGGTTTCAAAGTTCCTAAACGAACGTGCGTGCAGGGAAGAGTGTAAAGTTGTTGGATCTGAAGGCACACCCACCAGGCCCCAGGAATTGGCACCCCCGCGCCCTCACCGCCGCCCAGAGGTTGGCAGACAGCTGCTGGGGGTTCTGGTGCTGCAGGATGAGCTCAGTCACCGTGCGCTCGCCCAGCGAGCGGCCCGCTCTCACGGCTCGCAGGCGCCCCTCCTCCTCCACCAGCTGGCAGTTGACCAGCGTCACCAGCTTCCTCTGCATGGGCCGACTGAGCGCGCTCGGACTCGACGGCGCCACACCTGCAACGGGTCAAAGGTTGGTTGAGGTGAATCAGTGCCGCACCATCTTTACGGACTTTGTGGAATATCAATGGAACTGAGTGGAACTTCCGAAGGCAACATTTGACGAAAATGTATCAGAATCAAAAATGACATGATGCAGGAAGCACGTGTGTGCCCTGGCTGCTCAGTACAACATGGGTGAAGCCATCATAAATAAGACAAAGAAGAAGCGAATGGAAGAGAATCCTTATGTTCACGTCTACACTTTGTTGTTTGTCATCTTTTCACGCTTAACTTCTCTTTACACTTCTACAACACTTCATGTTAAAAAAGCGCAAAGGGTGACGAGATTTACTTGATTTTGTTTTATTTAGTTATATTACACAGGAGGTTAACTTCTTTTTACACTTGGATGACAAGATATTAGTGCTAAAAAGTGCAAAGAGTAAGTAGTGTATTTTTTACTTCATTTTTTATATCATCTCATTGTGCAGCCCATTAACTCATTTTAACACTTTTAACAGTTAATCACGCTAAAAAGCACAGAGTGAGTATTTCTACTTTATTTTTGTTTTATGTAATTTAATTACACAGCAGGGTAACTTCTTTTTACACTTGCATGACAGTTAATGTTGAAAAGTGCAAAGGGTTATTTAATTTTATTTATACAGCAGGTTAACTTCTTTTTACACTTGTATGATAGTTAAATGTGTTATAAAGCACAAAGGGTGACTATATTATAAAGCACTTTAACCTATTTTTACACTACTGGCAGTTAATAATGTCAAAAAGCACAAAGAGTGACTATTTTTACTTATTAGTTTTATTTATTTTGCTTATAAAGCAGTTTAACTTATTTTTACATTCGTATGACAATACATGTTAAAAAGCACAAAGACCTAGTATTTTTTACTGAATTTTTGTTTTATTTAGTATCTTTATACAGTTTATACAGTGGTTTACACTCGTCTGACACTTAATAATGTTAAAAAGTGCAAAGTGTGAGTATTTTTTGCTTAATGTTTGTTGTATTTTGTTTCATTATGCAGCAGGTTAACTTCTTTTTACACTTGTATGATAGTTAAATGTGTTAAAAAGCACAAAGGGTGACTATTTATTTTGTCTTATTTAATGTAATTATTGATCTGGTTAACTTCTTTTTACGCTACTGGCAGTTAATAATGTCAAAAAGCAAAAAGGGTGAGTATTTTTACTTGTTTTTGTTTTATTTTACTTATACAGTAGTTTAACTTCTTTTTACGCTGGTATGACAATCCATGATAAAAAGCACAACGGGTGAGTATTTTTGCTTTATTTTTTACACAATAATGTTAAAAATCCCACAGTGTTTTGAATTTTTGCTTTGTTTAGTTTCATTATACAGTGGATTAATTTATATTATGATAGTTAATCATGTTAACAAGCACAAAGATTGTGTATTTTTACTTTACTTTGTTTTATTTCATTTCATTTCAGTATGCAGAAGGTTAACTTCTTTTTACACTTGTATGACAGTTAAAAAGCACAAAAGTGAGTATTTGTACCTTTTTGTTGTTTTATTTAACCTCATTACACAGCAGTTAAAAGCACAAAAGAGTTTTTCTTAGTTTAGCTTCATTATGCAGTGAATGAACTTTATACACTTGTACGACAGTTCATCATGGTAAAAGGGTGAGTATTTGTACTTTACTTTTATTTAATTCCCTTGTGCAGAAGCTTAACTTCTTTTAACACTTGTATGACAGTTAAAAAGTGCAAAGGGTGAGCGGGTTAGCTCCTTTGTTGTTGCCTTTTATGATGGCAGCGGTTTGACCCTGGAACAGAAGAATTGAAGTTCCTTACCAACTTTAGAATTCCACTGCAGTACGCATTTATGATATTTTATAAAAGTCTAGTTGATGTACTTTCTGGCATGTCAACTTGTACTTTTGATAAAAATGCCTGATTTTTTCCAAGCCCACCTTTGGTGCCGCTGATTGGTTTGAGGTAGAGCGCCATGTCCTCCACGCACGCCCTGCAGGCGTCGTAGTGTCCCACGTCGGCCGCACAGCTCAGGCTGACGGGCTGCACATCAGGAAGCTAAGAAAACACAGCTTATCATATTCCAAAGTAAACCCTCCCAGTCGTCTCGCCTGCACTCACCTGAGCCCCCAGCAGCTGCAGCAGGGCGCAGTTGACGGGCAGCAGGTCGATGTCGGTGCTGATGGGCGTCTGGTCGAAGGGGCAGGCCTTGCGGTGCAGCTTGTGAAGGCAGGCGCGGCACACCGTGTGCGAGCAGCCTAGGCTGACGGGCTGGTGGCCGCTGCTGTCGAAGTCATTGTAGCAGATGGGGCAGGACAGGAACTCCGTCCACTGGGCCGCCTGCACCGGCATCGCGCGGGCTCAGGGGGACGACATGTCAACGGGCGCCGGCGACGTCTGCTGCGGGCCACAGGCGGGACAGACTGGGGGATGCCAAACGTGACATTGTGGATTACAACAACAAAGCACATGAAAGGCTTCAAAGGGCTTCTTTTCTGTGGACGGGATATTGTGGAGTGGGGCCGTCTGATTAAACAATCTGATTGGTTGCTGCTTCAGACTGCATTCAAATGCATGAAAACACAAAGTAAAGACATAAAAACTCATTAAAACTCTGCTAATTTGAATCCAACTGGACTTGGTTGTGGCATTTGTGCTGCCCCCTATGGGTGGGGGTCAAAATATGTCAGTTTCACGACCATTGGACAGATGGCCAATGATTTATGGCCAATCTCATGTTAAGCCCCGCCCCCCGAAAAAACACATTTTGGCTGCTGGTGGCCATGATTTCCACCCATCTTGCTCAATGTTTAACAACGATACTTTCAAATTCCATAAAGACATTTGCTTTGGTTATGGTTGGACTGCCATTTTGGATAACATATGCTGCTATTGTGCATGAAATTTCAAGCTAATGGCTTTTATAGGATAAAGATTACATGCTTTGTGGCATTTGTGCTGCCCCCTATGGTCAAAATATGCCAAGACATGTTCTGAAGGTGTCTTCCAGGTTTCATGACGATTGGATAAATGGCCCATGAGTTATTGCCAATTTAATGCTAAGCCCCGCCCCCAAAAAGCACATTTTGGCTGCTGGTGGCCATGATTTTCAACCGATCTCACTAAAATTCCATATTTGTATGTTTAATAAAGATATTTTTCAAACACAATAAGGACATTCACTTTTTCTATGGTTTGACGGCCATTTTGTATACCATACGCTGTTATTGTGCGCAAAATTTCAAGCTAATCACACTTACAGGATAAAGGTTGTGGCATTTGTGCTGCCCCCTACGAATTAAAATATGCCAAGACGTGTTCTGAAGGTGTCCTCCAGGTTTCATGACGATTGGACAAATGACCATGAGTAAGGGCCAATTTTATGCTAACATCCGCCCCCCAAAAAAGCAATAGTTTTTAAGGCAAATGCCACAGCCACAGTGTGTGAAAATTTCGGTTTTATACAGAATGAACATGGTGAGCGCATGAACAGCGACAACGGACACGGACAGGTTTCTCAACTGGGGAGAAAAAAGGGGGGGGGTGCTCGGGCAGCGGAGCCTAACGTCCTGACAGTCAACCCTTACTGAGGTGCTCGGTCGGCAAATATAAACAAAACAGTGCAAAATGGGGCGCACTCACACTATATCGGAAAAGCATACATACAGGCAACTTCTGTATCACGCTAATGTCTGACACAGGTACACTGTAAACTATACTTGAGTACCATCTAGTGGTTAAAATGTGAATTACACGTCGTGAAAATAATAAAAGGAAAAAAATAGTCTGTTGCCGATAATATTGAATATCAATGATAATTTGTAGCACAATCAGCGACCAGCAAAATTTGTTATCGTGACAGGCCTTACGTTCGCTTCGACTGTGGTTCAACGCCTATTTTGTACAGCAAACGCTGCTATTAGTGCGTGAAATTTCAAGCTAATGGCTCTTATAGAATAAAGGTTGCATCCTTTGCACTTCTCCCTGTGGGTTAAAATACTAAATTCTTAATAATACAGGAAAATTTGCGAATGGCTAAAAAAAAACAACAAAAAAAGCTAAAAAGAAAAAGTGGGGTGACCTTAAGGGGTGCTGTGCATGTGTGATGCCCTCATGTTTGGAGCGCTCTTGGGGCAGACAGGAAAAACATGATTTGTCTGGCTTTGGTTATGCATGAATAAAGTCATAAAGTCATTCATAGCGGTTTTGCCTCGATGGTATCATTTCACATCCTCATTGTCATTCTTTGGAATTCTGCACTTGCAACTGAAAAGTAGACACAGTAACACTGCAATGATACACAGTAGAAGTATAGCGTGTGGTCCATTTAGTGTGTGGATGTTACGAACTCGTCACCGTCATGCAAGGGAAACTATGAACTAGTGCCAAAACACACTCCCAGGTAAGATTAGACAACAAGAATCGTCGCTCATTGTGTTTTAACAGCCGGCAAACATCACCAAAAACCTCACATTCTCATTTACGCACCTTCCGAGGGCTCCGTGGCGCGCTCGGGCCGCTACCAGGCCTCCACGGCGTCATGTTTCCTTCCTTCCCAAATTTAAGCGCCACGCGGAGCACGAGTGCACCCCCAGCGTCATGCTCTCACAGGCGCACGGACGGCCGCGGCGCAAGGAGCTTTAAGCGGTGTGTGCCTTGGCCACGCATCAAGTGAGAGAAGAGGGAGTGGCGGCGGCGTGAAAGAGCCACAAAGGAGTCACGTTGCAACTCGCACCTGTTCCTCGTCCTCAACAACTGTTACATCCTGTTTTCCTCCTGTGCTGCACGCACACACACACACACACACACACACACACGCACACAGCTGCCACCAACATGCTGTACTTCCATCACGTCTCATAGTACTTCAGGCCGTCTCTCACCGTAAGAAGGCCGTTGAACATGAACACATTGATGCAACAAGGCCACAAACAACACATTACACTGCAATGACTTTCTTTATTAAGACTTTCAACTTCATAGGCCGGACTTGTCTTTGTAGTTTTGTACCTCTGCCACTTGTAATGCCATACATACCAGCTGTGGTCAACAGGTGACCCCTGGGCCAAATGCAGCCCGTGAACAACATCGTAGCGCCCCGCCCCCCCCCACGAAACTTCAGTTTAAAAATTTGGGACTAACAAACCAATCTTGCAGCAGATTTCTAAAACAAAACAAAAAACAGCAGAACACGCTTGTAATATAAAGGATCTTTAAAAGATTTTTAAGAAATGAATGACAAAAATAAATCAAATATTCATTTAATTAATAATCATTATTATTATTACATTTTAATTAATACTTGAAATTACATTTAATTTCATCACAACAAATAATGGATCTTCGGCTCGTGTGTTTTTCTGTTCTGTGCAGCAGATTCCCCAAAACAGTAGCGCACACTTGGAATATAAAGCATCTTTAAATGATAATAATAACAATAATAATAATAATAATAATAATAATAATAATAATAATAATAATTAAACACAATTAAATTCTATTTTAAAAATTCAACCCAATGATATTAAATTAATTAAATGCAATAATATTAATAATAGTATATGATAAAAGTCAATAATTCATAATAGAAGAACAATTAAATAATTTCATTAAATTATATTGAAAAAATAAAATGCAGTGGTATTAAATTTAGTAAATAAAAAAATCCAAATTGAATTAAACTAAAGTTATTTAATTTAATTTGAATTTCATTTAAATTAAATTACATTTCATTTCATTGAAACAAATAATGGATCTTTGATGTGTGTTGAGTGTGGGTTTGTTTGTGTACAGCAGATTCGTCAGACTCCCAGCACAGCACATTTGGAATATAATGGATCGTTAAAAATAAACAAAAGCTATTAAGAAAATAGATGTAATTTCATGTACTTTAAAAACAGTTACTCGTGTGTTTTTGTGTGTGTGTAGTAAATCCTTCAAAACAGCAAAGCACTCCTGTCACATGGAGGATCTCTGACGACTGGTGTGACTGCTGTGAATTGTGTTGTTGTGTGAAGTTAAACCTGAAAGTGTTGCCTTTTTGTTCCGGTTAGCCTGACAGGACTCGGACTTTGGCTTCGATGTCCTGTGAGCACACTCCGTCATGTGCTGATTCAACATGGAAGCTTGGTGTTGATGTCGTACGAGCACGTAGCGCGTCTGCAGTTGTCAAAGATGTCATCTGTCTGGGCGTACCGCGTGTCACACGGCCTGGTCTAGTACGCGCGGGGGAGGATATCAGTCTGGAGTTTCCTTCGGCAGGAAGAAAAGGCAGCGATTGTTGTTGTTTTTTTTGGAATGTTTCATCACATGAAACTTATTTACAGCTTGTAGAACAGAAAAGGACTTTCTCACATTGCAGGAAACAAACCTCATCAATGAAACTGTGACTTATTAACTCCGCTAACTAAACTTGGCTGCTGGAGCACGGACTGCCATGCAAGTCTAGTAAAAGTGAAAGTGAAAAGGAGAAGTAGAACACGCTGACAGAGAACAATACACGCTATTAATGAAGTACAATGAAAGAAAATGATGAAATGTATTATTATTGTAAATGCACTGCAATATTATTATTTCTTTCAATAATAAATGTTAAAAAAATACTTTTTCAATGCACAATAATTGAGTCCATTTTTTACAGTGAAAAAAAAATTTTAATGGAAAAATAAATGAAGAAAATGAAACGTAATTAAAGATAAAAAAGCTTAAATCAGTAAAAAAAAAAAACCCTCGAGTTTAAATAAATAATAAAAACAATCATACAACAATAAAAACTCCAAATAAAAAAATATAAGCGAAAAAAAATATTCAAATTCTTTTAAGAAAATACTAAAAATTGAAAATGATTCAAACATTTTTTTAAATAATCAAAAATTAAACACGCACAGTTTTGAAAAAGTAAAACTGAAAACTGATCTAACCTAACCAACTAACTAACCCTAAATCTAACTATAACCTGACTCACAATATTTAAAAAATTATTGAAAATGTCCCAAAATTTAAAAAAAAACAAAAGGAAAATGTAGCAAAATTTTAAACAAAATAAAAAACAGAAAAAAATCCAACATTAAAAATCTCTATAAAAAATTAAAAAGAATGACAATTTTTTTTTTTTTAATTTGGGATGGTTAAAGCCTGAAAATGACTCAAAATAAAAAAATATATATATAAAAAAATAATTCAAAAATATTAAAAATTTTAAGTGGTTCACAATTTAGAATTAAATAAATAAAAAAAACACACAGTTCTGAAAAAGTACGACTGAAAATGACTCAACAAAAAAGGTTCTAAAATTGAAAAAAAAATCAATTAAATTGTCTCAAAATCTCAAAGAAAATAAAAACTGAAAATGGATCACAAAATGAGAAGAAGGGAACATTAAAACATGTCAACAAAAAATCATGACTTAAACACGAAAATGACCCAAAAATAAAAATGACCAAATAACTCCAAATTATAACAAAAAATAACAATTTCAAAATAAATCTAAAACTTTAACAAAAAAAACAACTAACAATTGAAAATGGGCTAAATTTGATTTAAGATAATGAGTGGCCTAGCGGTTAGCATCTTGGCCACAGTCAGGAGAGCTGGGTTCGAATCGCCGTTTGGGCATCTCTGTGTGGAGTTTGCATGTTCTCCCCGTGCGTGTGGGGGTTTTCTCCGGGTACTCCGGGTTCCTCCCACATTCCAAAAACATGCATGTTAGCTTCATTGGTGACTCTAAATTGTCCATAGGTATGAATGGGAGTGTGAATGCTTGTTTGTCTAAAAAATGACTGAAATGAAAATGACTTCTTTTTTTTTTAAATTACAATAAAAAGTACATTAAAATGACACAAATATGAGAAATAAATGACTGAAAATAACAAAAATAAATCTGCAAATGACTGAAAATATTCATTAAATAATTGACAATTGCAAATGGCATCTCTACTCTTACGTCTCCTTGCGCTTGTGTGGGTTCTCTCCAGCTTCCTCCCACATCCGCAAACATGCACGGTAGGCTCGTTGGAGACTGTAAATGTCCACCAGTGCGACTGTGAGCGTGAAGGTTTGTCTTTATGTGATGAACCCCTGCCTCGTGTCACATCGCCTGCTGGGGTAGGCTCCAGCTCAGCCACTTTTTACCTTGACTCTAATCCAAACGTGCGCTTTTAAGTAAATGGGCATCAGGAAGGGAGGAGAAATGACTTTTGTCACATTGTTAAGTAGGTTCCGCCATCATCATCCTAACATGTTTGCTGTTTTTGCTGCCAAACAACATCCACGCACCACCTGCCTGCTCCTCTTTCTCCCTTCCTGCAGCAGCAGCAGCAGCAGCAGTTTGTCTCACAACAAGCAGAAAGAAGGGAAAGTTGAAGAAAGAGGAACTTACCTCACACACACCCCCTCAGCACAAACATCCATCCACAGGACTGAAAAGCTGTCAGCATGGATGTCAGCCTCGATGCCTGACACACACTTTGGTTTTGTCCGCCTGGCCCGATCCACCAGCGGGGTGCTGCTCTGACGCTCCGCCGGTGATGGAGCCTCCTCAGCCGGCCACGGTGCTGCGCAGGCGGCCGCTCATCACCGCGCACCTCCGGGCCAAAGCGAGGAGCGGTTCTTTCTTCGCCATGCGAGAGCACAGAATGAGGGCGGTGCTCCGCGGAGGAGCGCTCGGGCACTATTTTCATAGAGCGAGCAAGGATATGAAAACACAAAATCAAATAAAAAAAATAAAAGAGTGGGCAAGCCGGAACAAGCCGCTTTTCAGAGGCGTGGGCTGGCTGCTGTTAAAGGAACAGGACGGTGACATGTCTTTATTGTACTATGTATTTATTTACGTATAAACAGTACGGTAGTAGCGCAACTAACTACATTGTACAGTATACTCTTGATGTACACATAACCTCCACACCCTTTGTCAGCTTTTCACTGTAGTCATTTTCTCAAAGTTATTGTTTGATATACTTATAGGCTAATTAATACAAATAATGTACGATATACTATGCTTTACAGTGACGATTCCTGGTAACGTAACGCAGCACAACCACGTGATTTAAAGGTGATTTTCTTTTAAAAAGTAACTGACAAAACAAGTAGACCACACGATTCAAAGGTACAGTATACTACATAGGTTTACATCAGAGCCGGGTGGCCCATTAGGCAATATACGCAAAGGCAAGGGGCGCCGTGGCCTCCAGGGGGCGCCAAAAATCAGGGGTGAAAAAATTCACAAGCAATATAACTATGTTAAAACTAGTTAAAATGCTAGAAAAATGTAAAAAGATAATAATAATAATTTTAAAAACACGCAGTTTTGAAAAAGAACAACTGAAAAAGACTCACAATACTATACAATAATTCTAATACTACGATAATTCTCACAATACTAAAAAATTATTAAAAATGTCCCATAATAAAAAAGTATTCTAAATAAAAACTGAAAATGGTTAAAATTAAGATGACTACAACATGAAAATGACACAAAATTAAAAAGAACAAATGAAAAATAACTGAAAATTGAAATTGGCATTTCAGATAAAATATTTTTTTTAAACCCACACAGGTTTGAAAAGCACAACTGAAAACAACTCACAATAGAAAATAATGTAAACATGTTCCAAAATTGAAAACCCATCTGTTTCCGTCAGAGCCAGCTTGCCCATCAGGCAATACAGTATAGGCAAACGCTAAGGGCTTCGTGGCCTGCAGGGGGCGCCAAAAATTGGGGGAAAAAAGGCCACCTTTAAAATTAAAAGTAATTATTACTACAAGTATAAACTCTAAAATTGATAACCTCACTTTGTTACGATGGTGTTTGTCGCTCTGCTGCCGCCTTCTGTCTGTTTGCTCTCTGTGCAGCTTCAGCCGGTGTGGGTGGAGTTCCCAGCACACACCTGCTGACAATCACATCAAGCACCCTTCATATACCCAGCGGCAACGAGAAGCCAGTGCCAGATTGTACTCCTTGCTACCCCTTGTTACCTGTTCCGCTTGGTCCGGCTCCTTACCTGCTTCCCTGCTTTCTGGCTCCCCTTCATTACCGCTCTATGTCGTGCTTTTGGACTATATACCTACCGTTGTTCCGGCTTAGGTTTGCCTGTGGTTGTTCTTTGTTAAGTCATAGTTATTTCCTGTCAGCCTTTTGCTGACAGCGTTTTCTGTTGATACTTTTGGTTTTGTACTTTTGCCTTGGTTGTGTTTTTCCCTTTCTCGGGTCACCTTCTGTTATTAAACCTTTTGTATCTTATTTTGGACTCCTGTCTCTGCGTTGGGATCCGCCACATCATCCGTGGCTCCACCCCCTTGTGACACACTTTAATTTTACATGAATTAATCATTTCATAATATTAATACATTTAATAACTTTAATAATAACAAAAATAAAATAATAATTAAAAAGCATAGTTTTGAAAAACTACAGCTGAAACAATTCACAATAAAAAAAAAAACATTTAAAATGTCCCAAAATAAAAATCAGGCTGTAAATTGAGTAAAAAAGTTAATTGTGATTAATCGCATTTGGTCCACAGTTAACTGATTAATTGCAGTTAATTGCAGATAGAAAGAAGTTTATATCTACAACAAGTGTACATTTGAAAGATCATTTTAAAGTTTTGAATACACCCATCAACATCAGACTGGATAATATGTTTGTTTTATGCAATTTTTTTGTTTTTTTTAAATAAACATTTTGTTGTTGTATTTTTAAACACCTCAACACAAAATGGAGCTCAATGTGTAAAAAACAAGCCAAATGTACAACAAGACATTGGTGAGGCCAACTGTCCATCACTCAAATATCATTCTCTTCCAGCAAATATCGTCCTGACGAACATTCCAAATAAAGTTTTGCAAAAACACCCAACAACTAAGTGAAATGAAAACAGACTGTTAGAAAAATAAATACTGACAACTTAGAAAAAATAGAGCGCTGAAGAAGAGTCAGTAGTTTAGGACTGCGCCCATATCCTGCGGTACAGTCAGGCTTCACTTCCCAATACTCTTTTACACACACACACACACACACACACACACACACACACACACACACACACACTTTATCACACTTTTCTTGATCTAGTGACTTGAGCAGCGTGGACGTATGACACCATGCAACATGCAACATTCTGCCCTCTTTGACAAACACAGCAGTTCAAGCAGAAACGCTAATTAATGGCTACTAACTAATAATAACTCAATAACAAGCCTTTCCTGCCATCTCTTCTTCCGCTTTTGTCCCCACATACTGAGGTGACACAAGCCCTCCAAATAGTTGCTTGTAACCCAAATTTTAGCTAGCATCTAAAAAACATTGGTTAGTTGGGACAGTCGAATGCCAAGGTACCACTGTATAAAAGACAATAACAACTACCTGCAGTTCTGCGACGGTTTCTCCAGCTGGGTCCAGCGGGTGGCGTTTGGGACTCGCCGTGCTTTTGGTCTTGTGGCATGGCTGCAGTCTTGGGGGCGACATGGCTCAGGTGCTAGAGTGGTCGTCCCCCAACCTGAAGGTTGCGGGTTGCGGCATCGGCTGCAGCGCCCCTGCGTTTTCTCAAGCTACGGCGCTGGTCGAGGGTCAAGTATGACCTGCGCACGTTAACCTCGCGCCAAACAAAAATAGTGGCTTTAAAGGGAGCTTCCATTAACTCGTTATCTTGTTGACTTTGACAGACCTAAAAAAAAAAAATATGAAAATTTCTCAAAATCTTAAAGAAAATAAAAATAGAAAATAAGAAAAAGAATGAAGCATTAAAAATTTCCAAAAATATAACTTAAAAATGTCACCTTCAAATCATTGATTTCATTGATTTCAGTTTTTTTTTTCATTTATAATTTTTCATTAACTCTGGTTTTCATCATGGATTTGTTCCAAGAGGTCAAGCGATAACCAAAACACACAAAAACCGAGGCAACTTTTCCCATAGGAAATAATGTAAATACTATTCATTTGCTCCAGACGCCCAAAAAATACATTTTATAGAGAATAATTATAGATTTACATGCAGAAAACAATGTGAAAACATTAGCGAAGAATGGATGGAACTTATGGTTGACGCGGGCTTCCTGTACATCCTTATATTAAAACTAGTTATAGTTAAAACTACAAACTCTTAAATGGAAAACCTCACATTCATTTCAATTAACAACAAAAAAAAATGACAAACAATAATGAAAAAAAACAGTTTTGAAAAAGTAGAAACTGAAAACGATTCACAATAAAAAAAAATAAAAATAAAAAAACATGAAAATTTCTCAATACAAACTTAAATCAGTTCACAATAAGAACGAGGCTCAAGCATTACAAATCTCCCACAAAAATTAAGATGAAAATGACAGAAAAAAAACATTTAAAATAAAATTATTTAAAAAAACAACTCTTGAAAAAAATAATGTATAAATGTTTCAAAACTGAAAACCCATCTGTTTCAGAGCCAGCTTGCCCATTAGACAATACAGGAAGGCAAACGCCTGTAGGATGTGCCAAAAAAAAAATTTGCTGCCGCTCGCAACTTTTTTTGGCCCCAATGGTGGGTTATTTAGCAGTCCCACTTAATAAAAAATGCGGGGACCATGCAGGGACCAGGGTAATATGAAGGAGTCGGGATGGGGTGGCCATCAGCCGTCCTCCTTAGAGCGGTGCGGCGGGCTTGGCCAAGATGGTGCTGGCGTGAGGGAACGGCAGACTCCTGAGAAGGGAAGGCTGGGGGTTGGAACCCATAAACCGAGCAGAAGGGAGACATTGCCGTGGGAGTGCTGATCAAGGAATTGTGTACGTACTCGACCAAAAATTGTCTATTGAGATGGGTCTTTGTTTTTGTATTTTATAATACATTATTATATTTTATTATAGCTGTTCATTGAGGATTTAAAGAAATCCATAAACCTTTGATATCATGCGTCTGTGTAGGCTCTCAGTCGTACAGGAGTTGTCCATCGAGGGAAAGGCTTCTTGAGACGTCATCTGTACTTCTGTGAAGAAGGTGTCGGATGTTTCGCTCCTCATCCAAAGAGCTTTGTCAGCAAACTAATAAGTGCTGGTAGCCTAGGCCTTAAATACAGTAAGAGTGGGCGGAATTGGTGTGCCAACACCCTCCTCCTATTGGTTCCTTACACTAAGCCTGGGAGGAGTTGTGGTCTAATCCTCTCCTTCCATTAGCACCTCCGATAAAAGGGAAGTGTCGCTCCCTGAGTTGGGTATGAACGACTCTGATACTGGCTCGTTAGCATCTATTGTTCTGGCTCGGCCCTGGCTCTACCTCATTTGCAAGACTAAGAGCTGTGGGTTTTGGTCTCAGTAACCTGCTGAACACAGGGTCCAAATTAAACCTCAAACCACCATTCCGATTCAATGATGGGTTCTGTTGTTTGACAAAAATAGCTTCCTTTACTCCTCTTTCAAACCATCTGTTTTCTTTGGCCAAAACCTTTACCTCGCTGTCCTGAAAAGAGTGATTGGTTGCTTTAAGGTGTAGATGTACTGCTGATTGAGGACCACTAGAATTGTCCCTGCGATGTTGATAAAGCCTTTTTTGGAGACACTTCCCTTTTATCGGAGGTGCTAATGGAAGGAGAGGGTTAGACCACGACTCCGCCCAGGCTTAGTGTAAGGAACCAATAGGAGGAGGGTGTTGGCACACCAATTCCGCCCACTCTTACTGTATTTAAGGCCTAGGCTACCAGCACTTATTAGTTCGCTGACGAAGCTCTTTGGATGAGGAGCGAAACGTCTGACACCTTCTTCACAGAAGTACAGATGACGTCTCAAGAAGCCTTTCCCTCTTTGATATCATGTATTTTTTACAGTAGTAATTCATTTTAAACAATACACATCATTTAAGACAATAAAAACATCTGAGGAGCCACTTGGGAAAGGCCGAAAGAGCCGACTCCTTTCAATGAGCCAAGACAAAAGAACCGGTTCTCTAAAAGGAGCCGGAATGTCCATGAGTACCTGCAGTACCAGTGATGATTGTTTTTGTTTTTTTGGATGAAAGTTAAAATATCGGAAACTCTTTAAAGAGGAGAGTGACTGGACGGAAGCGTAAAATATGGCAGTTTGCCCCAAAAAGACATGAGAAATCGCCTTTTTTAACACCCTGCTATAACACATAGCGCCACCAGGGGAAGACCTGACGTCATCGCCGCTGTAGCCGGAGTAGTGATGTGCCATGTGAGGAAAATTCAGGCTTGTATTGGCGATACCGAGCCGATACATTGTGCAAATTCATCTAATGTGTCTGCTAAACGCTAGAAAGTTGAGTATTTCATATGATAGCATAAAGAATATATGATATTTAATTAATTTATGGATTAAATAAATTACTAATATAAAAAATACAAGTTTAACAATTAATGTATTTCTTTATGTATTTATTTATTGTAAACCCTGAAGTATATGGAGGTAGCGGGGTGATTTACAATATAGCCAAGCTAACACACAACAACAGAAAAAACAGAGGACAAAATAATATAAAACATGTAAAAATGGTAAAATAATAAAACCATTGAAATAAATGATTAATTATTAAGAACTAATATAAGACTGTATTCACAATTACCTCAAATGACAGAAGTATCAAAACTATTGCTATTTTGACTTAAGAATCGACTTTAGAGCATGAACAGCTGGTATCATGACTATCGGTAGTTCAGTATCGAACCTCACATCACTATTCGTGAGGCTGTCACTCACGACTCACACGCTCAGTCGTGAGGGGATAAAGTCAGAGGAGAGCTCTTCTTACAACTCTTGCTTTCATTAACCTTCTGGACACTTTCCGGGGCTGGGGGCAAAGATGTGAACGGAAGTGGCACTTGGACAGCTTTGAAAGGGACGAAGCGAAGAGCCGCCTGCTGGTGTTAGCATCGTACGAAGGTTAGCTAGCTAACACTTGCCGAGCTGCCGTGTGGACGACAAACTGAGTAAGTGATTTTATTTATTTATTAAGTGTCACTCCTTTCAAGAATTTGTGATGCAAAGTTGTTAAAATTGGCTGTTGTGTGTGTGTGTGTGTGTTGTGCAGAAGACAGTGTTATTATGGCGTGAGAATGTCGTCGTGTAACTGCTGCAATGTGTTCCGACTCTGATAAGAAAAACTCCTGATAGGGGAAGTAACTGTGGGTGTCCGCAGCGTGATAAATGTTGCCGGGTGTGTAAACACACTCTTTTCCTGCCTTCTTCGACATGTGCTATAAACTGTGTTACATTTTGTTGCATCACAGAACTTCCGCAGAAGTCTTGCACGCCCAGAACACCCAAAACGGAGGTAGAAAACGGATGCGAAACGCAGGGGAACCAAAGTACGGTGGCCCTTAAGAAATAATGTCAATGCAATTCATTCGTCCCAGAGGCACAAACGGTTGTATTGGGAATAATCCTAGTTTGACATGCATAAAACAATACGAATTCATTACAATGAACAATTAAGTGTGTTAGGCGCAATACTGTACGAGAACCGAAATGTTTGTATGAAAGATGGGACGAAAAAACAACGAGACAGCATCTCTTCTCTGATTGGTTGCAAGGATTGATACAGGAAGCAGTTTTGCTGTGGGGACACTTCATGGGCACAAATTTGTGTTTACCATGTTGTTAATGTAATCATGTGGTCTTCTCAAAGCAGGGGCCGGCAAACTGCGGCCCGTGGGCCACTTCCGGACCACCAAGAACCTTTAACATTGAAACTGTAGCTGGCAACATGACTTGCAGCCCTACTGTGGCACGCCAGAGTCGCCAAAATAGTCAGATGCAAACTGTGGTTTGTGCAAAACAGCCACTCAAACAACACAGAACATCAACACACATGACCCACTGCACCATGCAGGCATACAAATAAATATCTACGCACAATACTCATGCCAAAAAAACACCCACGTATTGCCGTCGCAAGGTATGCTGGGTAGCTTGTGGTACTCTTTCTCCCAACATTTTGCTTTGTTTGTCGCATTTTTGCTTGATTACAAAATATGTTGAGGAGGTCGTCAGGGAATGAGTTGACATACTCTTACAGTATATCCAATGTTTTAGTCTTCATAGTTCATATTGTCGCTGCTGGACTACCCAGCATGCCTTGCGGGCATTTAGTGTTATGTTTAGCGCTTAGTTGTTGTTTATCACCCATGTAGTGGAAGTAATAGTTGATTCATGTGATGCATTAACTTGCTGTGGGTGTGTTTTGTTTTTGTTTTGTTGCACCGTGAGCAAGTATGTCGTTCTGTTTAGTTTTTGAAAGCGAATAGTCCATCCATCCATTTTCTATTCCGCTTCTCCTAATTAGGTTTGCGGGGGCATGCTGGAGCCTATCCCAGCCGACTTCAGGCATTTTTGAGAAATGAAAACCATTCATTCATTCATTTTCTATGCTGCTTGTCCTACCAGGGCTGCCGGGGTATGCGGGAGCCTATCCTAGCTGACTTTGGGCGAGAGATGGGGTACACCCTTGACTGGTCGCCAGCCAATGAAAGTGAATAGTAAATTCCCAAAAATGACATTTATAGATGATGGCGGCAGACATAACAAGCTAGCTCGCGCTGTTCAGTCTCATTGCCGGAAGTGACAGCATCTATACAATAGTACTATCACTCAGCGACACAAACATGGCGGTGCACCAGACAGAGGATGCTTACAGTGATTATAACGGAGATTCGAGCGATGTGTCAATAGTTTTTGAGGAGAAAAGAAGGGAGAAACATTTGGAGATGAAATGTAGAGAACTTGCAGAACATGGACTTAAAGCCTTAAGACATGGAGATGAAGATTGGTCGCCTTCAAAACACAGAATGGTAAGTGTGAATGACTCTGGAGTTGCTTACCCTTCAATTAGTCTTTTAAATCGGCTTATGAATGAGCGTAAAGGGGTCTTTATAGCCTGATTTATTTCATATTTCATCGCCGTCACCGCCCCCGGCCTCCATCGTCAACATATGGATGTGAAAAGATGTTTATATAACGTGTACAATGCTTTGCAGCCTTGTCGCTATCATGGAATAGTGTTTAGAAGACATTATGTAAACATGACATGACTTACTCTGTCCTGTGGCAACTTTGACGTAATGGTCGTTTTTGTCTTGTTTTTTTTCCTGTGAACTATTCCGCTGACGGAATAGCATTCAGTCATCAGTGAAATGAACACTGGAAGCACTGCCAAAACAAATAGTTTCTGGTTGTTGTATGACTATATTAGGAAAAAAATGTCAAACCAGATAGCAAAATCATTTGAATTTGTACCTATTTTTTGGAGGGGCCCTTGGAATTGTCCTAATTTACAGCCCCCCTTTATGGCACCCCCGCCCCCACTTGCTAATCCTTCTTCCTGTTTCCATTCTCGCCACCAATAAGAGAAGTGCTGTGCCGGGACTTTTTACTTTCGCAGTGCACCCCCCCCCAATATCTCAGCTTTGTGATGTAGGTGGAAAAAGCCTATTATTAGTATCAACTTGGCTCTTTTTCCCATCCATCCGTTTTCTATGCCACTTATCCTCATTAGCGTCGTGGGGGTATGTTGGAGCCTATCCCAGCTGACTTCGGGCGACAGGCGGGGGCAGGACACATATAGACAAACAACCATTCACACTCACATTCATACCTATGGACAATTTAGAGTCTCCAATGAACCTAACATGCATGTTTTTGGAATGTGGGAGGAAACTGGAGTACCCGGAGAAAACCCACACACACACGAGGAGAACATGCAAACTCCACACAGAAATGCCCAAGGGAGAATCAAGCCCAGATCTTCTGACTGTGACTGTGTGGCCAACATGCTAACCACTAGACTAGCTCTTTTTTTTTTTTTTAATTTCCCAAATATTTGAACTTTCTTCTTAAATAATCTTTGTAAATGTTCTTTTCATAATTTGACTTTATTCCCATAATATTATGACTTTATTCCCATATTAAAACTTTTCCCCACGACCTAATTTTGTTTTTTTCCCAACAATATCAACTTTCTTCTAGTAAATGTTCTTGACTTTTTCCCATAATATTTTGACTTTATACTAGGTCCCCAACTTACGAACATCCGACATGCAAACATTCGGAGATACGAACGCAAGCTGACTGGTCTATATTTTCATGTATTTTGGTAACTCCATATTTATACTGCTACATACTTGACCAGCAGAGGGCACTGTGACACTGCTAATGGGACCAACAGACGCCTGGGATAGAAAGCTACATTGTGGCTGTATGATACAACCCGGACAGAGCGTGTGATTAAAGTTTATGAAGAGTTAATAGGCCTGCTTAATTCTACACCACCCACAGAACACTACCTCTTTTAGAAGAGTCTAACCACCACCACCATTTGTCTTTTTTTCAATAACTCCTCCTCCAACTCCACCACAACGACGTATGCTGGACCACTCCTCTTCAAAGGTAAATAACATTTATCATTACGTATTATTACATCACTTTTATTATTGTTTTTTTCATTAGTTATCCTGGTTTAATATTACTACTGCATCCAAACTCATATTTACATACATACGCATATACTGTATATGTATACACGTACATGTAGTACCTATATCATTGGTAATATTACCTTTTGGTGGACTTACGAAGAAATCGACTTGCAAACGGTCGTCTGGAACCAGTTGTATTCGTAAGTTGGGGACATAGTGTAATGTCACAATATTGTAACTTTTTCTTCTACCTAATTTTCCAAAGTTTACAACCTTATTTTGTTTGTTTCGTATTTGTTCTTTATTTATCCCACAGCGGGGAAATTCACTATATTCATAATATTATGACTTTTAAAAAAAGTATCTGTAATATTTTAACTTCATGCTCCTAAAAAAATTGTGACTTTTTAAATTGTATTATTTTTGAATTTATTCTAGCCAAATTACAGTTGTTCTTTTTCTAATTTCTGTGTGTTTTTTTTCCCAAGTATTTCAATTTTCGTCTAGTAAATATTCTTCTTGGAATATTTTGACTTTATTCCCATCATCAAGTTTTTCTCCCAATTTTCCCAAATTTACAACTTTTTGTTTTGATGGTGTCTCATATTGTGACTTTTAAAAAATGACGTATTTTTTTGTAATGCGTCAACTTCATCGTCGTGAGTGTGTGGGTTTTCTCCGCGTACTCCGGTTTCCTCCCACATTCCAAAAACATGCATGTTAGGTTAATTGGAGACTCTAAATTGTCCATAGGTATGAATGTGAGTGTGAATGCTTGTTTGTCTATATGTGTCCTGCCATTGGCTGGCGACCAGTCCAGGGTGTACCCCGCCTGTCGCCCGAAGTCAGCTGGGATAGGCTCCAGCATGCCCTCGCGACCTTAATGAGGAGAAGCAGCATAGAAAATGGATGGATGGCTTCAACTTCATGCTACTAAAATGACATTATTTTTACTCGTAATATTACATGTTTATTCTCGTAAAATTACATGTTTTTTTTCCCAACTATTTCAACTTTGTTCTTGCAGATGTTCTTCTTGTAATATTATGACTTTTCTCTCATAATATATTCCCAAAATACTCTACTACAACTTTTTCCCCAACCTAATTTTCCAAATAAAAATATTTTAAAAAACCTTTTAAGGTAAGATATATTTTTTTTAATATTTCAACTTTATGCTACTAAAATGACATAATTTTTCCTCATAATATTAAGTGTTTGTTCTCAAAAGGTTGCCAATTTTTTCTCTTAATATTGTGACTTTATTCTCGTAAAATTATAATTTTTTTTTTCCATTTCTACTGTTCTTGTTTTCTTTCTTCTTGCAGATTTTGTTCATGTAATTCTGATTTTATTCCCATAATATTTTGACTTTATTCTCGCAAAGTTATAACTTTTTCCGCGACCTAATTTTTACAACTTCATTCATTCTTTTTTTTTTTGAAAATATTACCACTTTAAAAAAAGGCTTCTTTTTCTTTAACATTTAAACTTTATGCGACTAAAATGTTATTTTTCCTCATATGACATTATTCCTGTAAAATTATGACTTTTTCTCATTAGATTCCAACTTTTCTCGTAATATTTTGACTTTATTCTTGTGAAATCACAGATTTTTAAATTTTTTTATGTTTTTTTTTTTTGTAAAATTATATTTTTACAATATGCTGCGGGCCAATAAAAAAACACAAATGGCCAATGTTGGGGAAATAATCAGTGCTTTTTGTTTGTCGTCTTGACAGGTGGATGTCGGATGTAGCACATGGCCTGTATTCTGCTGACAAACATGAATCCGTCCACTTCCTGTCCCGCTCCGCATCTCGTCAACGGACTCCCCCCGGACCGGAGCCCCGCAAGCGCCGGACCCGACCCCAAGCAGGACGGCACATTCCTGAGCGTCCACCTGTACCACGCGGGAGGAGGAGAGGAGCGTGTCCTCACTTTCCCACCTGGCGAGTATGTGGCGGAGGAGCTCTGCATCCTTGCGGCCAAAGCGTGTGGTGAGCGGCTCCCTTAGCTGACGTTACATCTTCTATGCATCATTTCGCCAACATGGAGTCCACACCCTGGAATGAACTTGTGAGGGGACATCAACAGCAATGCTAGACAGAAAGTGAAAGCAGCTGAAGACACAACAGAGTAAATGTATGATGAAGTACAAGTCCCTAATATGTAGGTTAGCTCTGTAAGAACCTCCACTTCCGCTCTTGTGGTTGTTTGCACTTCCTCTAAAAAGGCAGCGTTCATGAGACATCAGTCCTTCCTGTTGAGAAACGTTTTGTCTGCTAATAACACGACCAGACAAGTCGACACAACCGCATGTTGACGCTGTTTGAAGATCCTCCAGTAAGCAAAAGTGGCTTTATTTTGGTGTTTTAATAATATTATACGGTATGTCCCTAGACACCCAGGGATGTCCAAAGTGTGGCCCGGGGGCCATTTGGGACACATTCTAAAAATATAATTGACTTTTACTTTTACTTAAAAAAATAAATAAAATAAAGTCAAAATATGAACAAAGTTGTAATCTTACAAGAAAGTCATAATTTTACAAGAATAATGTTGTCATGTGGAAAAATAATGTCATTTTAGTAACAAAGTTTAAATTTTTAAGAAAAAAAGACGATTGTTGTGGAAGAAGAAAGTAAAGTCAAAATATTATGGCAATAAAGTCATGATTAGAAAAGAAAATTTACAAGAAGAAAGCTGAAATAGTTAGTGTTGGGTGGGGGGCGCAGTGGAAATGGAAAAAAAACAGCTGCAATATTACCAGAAAGTCCAAAAAGAGAAAAAAAGTTGTATTCTAACAAGGAAAAAAAAAGAGGCTTTGCTACACATGTTGAAGTAAAGCCTGCAGCTGTGCCAACTATCAATCAGTCAGCTACTCAGCAAATATGTGGATTGTTGGTCAAAAAATTACAAAAAAAAAAAAAAATTCAAGTATCTGAAAATAGAGATTTATGTTTTTCCAGAAAACACATCTCATCCCTAATTTAATTTAAAAAAATAAATGTATTTATATTATTTTATAATTAAAAAAAATAACTACAAGCTAAATAATAATATATATTATATTTAAATAAATAATAAAAATACATGTAAAAAAAATGAAAACAAATAAGTATTATACATAATTACATTGTTTATATATATATATATATATATATATATATATAGACACACACACACAAAATAATTTTTTCAGCATTTTCTCTGAACATGTGATCATGGAGGTGGACTGTGATAGCAAATAGCACCCCCTGTCTAACATAAAGTCTCCTACCAGGTATCACTCCCTTGTACTTCAACCTGTTCGGCCTGATGAGGGAAAGTGACGGCATGTGGTTCCCTCTTAATCACGTCTTTAAACTGCACCCTCCAGCCAGCGACACCCTGCACTTCAGGATCAGGTAAAAGGTGGTCACACGATCCACGCGTGTTTGTCTATAGAGTTTGCTGACGATTCTCGCGCTCGCCTTGCGAGCAGGTACTACTTTCCTGGCTGGTACAATAGCGGCAGTTCATCATACGCCCACCGCTGTGGTCTTTCCAAGGGCCTGGACAGCCCTGTGATGGACGACTGCGTCATGACCTACCAGTTTTTTCAGGTTAGTTATTACTTACATCACATAGTCTTTAGTAGATCAGACATGATGGAACAAAATGGTGTAATTAAGTATACAGTTGTCCCTGTTTTTGTCATTAATTCACTCCAAAAGGTCAGTCAAAATTTGTTCCTATTTGAATTAATGCAATGTTCCAGACATAAATACATTTTAGCGAGAATAATTTTAGTTTACTTGCAGAAAACAATGTGCAATAATTATAAATGAGGAATGGATAGGACATACTTTCTGCGAATATTGAATTCAACAGTGATTGTCACATTCTTTGTCATATTGCTGCCACTTGCAACTTTCCTTGGCCCCATGGCGGGGTATTTTAGCAGCTGCATTTAATAAAAAATGCACGGACAATGAGTCGGCATCACGTAGGGTGCTTTGTTTGGGCACTCCATTTAACAGAACGATGCGGTGCAGCACAGTCGTGCAATATTGTCAGAACAATCGGGTTTTTAGCACAAATTTACGGTGAAAACCGTATCATACGAAAAGTGGGGCGCATTAAAACCGAGGTTTGACTGCAGTTAAAAACACAGAGAGAAAAATGTCTGCTCCTTAGCAAATCAGACAATTTTCTCCACAGGAAACATGACTGTGAAGGTTTTTTTTACGCCACGTTAAGCATGCCTGCCTGTGGAGTCGCGTTACAAACACGGCGCAGAAAGACAAAGAACAATAACGGTCAACATCCCATAATATTCCGTGATTACACAGACTCAATGCAGTCGTGTGTATTTGACTGTGCCCCTTTGGTACTGTACCCCTGTGGTGGGCCCCCCAACTGAGTCATTTTCTTCAGGGAATTTGGAACTGCTTTTTTTTGGTAGTGGCGAAGTGACTTCCTGGGTGGCAGGGTGGTGATCCCAATGGGCCACGAGGCCCAGGAAGAGTGTCTGGGCATGGCGGTGCTGGACATGATGCGTCTCGCCAAAGAGAGCGGCCAATCACCTGTCACCATCTACAATGATACCAGGTACTAGACACTATCTCACCCCTCTTCACATTCCAACACGCTAGTATATCTTCTCAAGGGACAATACTGCAGACAGGAAACACGCTTTAGAGTAGTCACTGTACAGCTTGGATTGATGTACTATCAACACACACGGCCGTTATTGACAAAATAGATGGCCACACAAGTGAGTAGTAAGATAACTGAGTCAAGCATTGTGGCGGTAGCGCCACAGTCTGGGGTTACACGAGTGCTGCAGGCACTGGGATGATACGGTTAATTGCGGGGGAACATGAATTCCAACATGTACTTTTGCATTCTCAACACTGGTTCCCTTGGTGGAGGTAAGGTCCCGGTCCAGGGCGGCACGAGTGCTGCCAACACCAGGGGAGCTGTTTTCCATTGAGGAGAAACATGAATTCCAACATGTACTTTCACATTCTGAGGCTTGGCCCCCTTGGTAGTGGTAACAACCCGGTCCAGGGATGCATGAGTGCTGCTGGCACCGGGGGAGCTGTGGATCACTGAGGGAAAATATGAATTCCAACATGTACTTTGACATTCTGAAGATTGGCTCCCACGGTGGAGGTAGCGTCATGGTCCGGGATTGCACGGGTGCTGCCGGCAAATGCGGTTCATTGAGGGCAAAGATGAATTCCAACATGTACTGTGACATGCATGGCAGTTTTCCATCGTAAGGAGCCCAAACACACCTCCAAGATGATCAAGAGCCCTGCTCCCTGCTGAGGGAGGGGAAGGTAATGGTGTACTCAAGTATATCTCCTCCACACCTGAACCCAATTAAGCACCAGTGGGGCATCCCCAAGTGAAAGGAAGGTGTATAACATCCAGCAGCTCCACCAGTGATGTCATCATGGATTAAGACTGCGCTAGATAACAATGGTGCTCACATAAAATATTCCCACTTTGGACACCATTTTGATGTGTATATGTAGACTCAATTTCAGACGACAGTTTCTCTCAATGAACCCCGACTCGTGCAGCCCCAGAGCATGATGCTACCACCACCATGCTGAGCTGTAGGCAAGACACAATGATCTTGGCACGCAGGTGATGGGATTCATGTTTCTCCTCAATGAACCGCAGCACTCATGCACGAAAATAACAGACAGTGAATCTATACCACCATACAAGGCTGCACACTGACTATAAAGTACTGTATGTCCAAGTTGACTTTCTGTAGTATTGTTCCCTGAGAAGTTATGATAAAATGCTTTCTTCTTACTTATATGCACCCTCCTCCTTCCCCAACGTGCAGCTACAAGTCCTTCCTGCCGAGCTGCATGCGGCACCGCATCCAACAGTACAACCTCCTGACCCGCAAGCGCATCCGCTTCCGCTTCAAAAAGTTTGTCCAGCAGTTCAGCGAGTGCAAGGCCACGGTGTGCAAGCTCCGCCTCAAGTACCTGATGAGCCTGGAGATGCTGCTGCCGTCGCTCCACTCGGAGCGCTTCCACGTCACCGACCTGTTGGCGCACGACGTCACCATCGTCGTCTCGGGCAACAAGGGCATCCAGTGGTCCAAAGGGAAAGGAGAGGGAGCGGAGGAGGTGAGGAGGCGAGAGGATTTTGGCGCCGTGTGAGCTGCAGCACATGGTTAGTGATGATGATTAATTTCTTCCGTGTTGCTTTCCAGGAGCTGCAGACATACTGTGACTTCCCAGAAGTGATCGACATCAGCATCAAACAGGCCAACAAGGAGGGCTCGGCAGAGAGTCGAATAGTCACCCTCACCAGACAAGACAATCAGATCCTGGTAGGATACACCACTTGCTTCTACATCTACGCTCCACCACAATGTGTTTGCTCATTTAACAAAACATCATGATGTAATTCAGATATTTCCCTTGTGGGGGCGTATTCCTATGTCATCTGATTGGCGCGGATCAGCATTGTCACCATTTCCAAAGCAAACTCGATTCATGTGCTTCCTGCTTGGTTTTCTCAGAAGCAAAACCACTTCTATGACTCATCTTAAACATGTGTTACATGGAAAAAAACTCATTGTGTATTTTTCCACATCAATACAGTGACATCATTGATTGAAACGAGCCAAAATAATAAAAATAATATTTGGTATTTTTGATGAGGATTGAGGTTGAATGAAAGATTTGAGCAAAAAAAAAAAAAAAAGAATCTGAAGTTTTTATGAGGGATGTCCTGATCCACATTTTTTGGCTGCCAATCAGATTAGATTTTTTTTTTTTATATATAGTCTTGCCAATCCGATCCAGTCAGATACCGATCCTTTTTTTTTTTTTTTTAAATAATAAGCTTTTGTTCCAAACATGAATTTGTGGAACTGAATATGGTTATGAAAATAGCTCTTCAAATCATTACAAATAATGCAACCAAAATATTGCTGAATGTACTTTTTTTATTACTCAGCAAGACCAAAAATACTGTTTGGTTTTTGTAACAAACCTCTGTGAGTCAGGTCCCTAATCCAATCAAAGAGCCAATTGGAGAAAATGGGCGTGCAAAATACTTTTAGTGTAGGACTAATCATCTGACGTGGTTATAGATCAATTGTGTGATTTAGAATATATGATTTTTTTTTTTTTTAACAAACTCTCTTCAACAAAATCGTAATTTATTGATGGTCCCTAGTATAAACAACCAGCGGTTAGAGTGGCACTTTCCGTGCGAGCTCCCCGCACCATGACACAGCAGCCCGGGCACAGTGAAGGGGAACTACCGCTGTAGCTACAGAGCTGAATACCCAACGTCCAACGTGAAACTAACTTCACCACGGTACACCGCGGACAGCTTTGAGGCCCATGACCGCACCTACCGCGCTGGAGTGTGGCCTAGAGTTACGAACGTTATACGGCAACCGGATCGGCCCGATCTTGTGGCGGAAGCCGATACTATGCCATCTTGAAAATACAGCGGATCGGCAGCCGATCCTGGTCCTGAAGATTGGATCGGGACATCCCTAGTTTTTGTTAGGGCTGTCAAATGATTAAAAGTTGTAATCAAATTAATCAGTCAGGATTAATCAGCATTTGCCACTATGTGTGAAATATGCCCATCTTGCTGTATTTTATGGACAGAAAGCTAAATGACAGCATACAATTCTATATTATATATTTGGATGTACAGTATTAACAGCTCCAAATGAACTGAATGTTTAAATCACGCTTAAAGATACCACACGTCTAATAATGTATTAACGCTCGTCTCTTTAACAGTAGTATAACATTTGAACCACACAGACCGCGTTATTATGAGCCACAAAGGGTTGCGCTCAAGGACACCACTAAACTTAAGTTGAATTCCTGTGTTTTGGGTGTAGATGTATTTCCTGGGATTTCAGAGCAAACTTAAATGCAGGAAATTGTACTTGGGCAGTAAGAGTTAGTGCAGTAGGGGGGTGGGGTGAACTGTCAGGGGGGGCTTGAGAGGCAGGGAGGACTTTCAATATTAGTGCAACCTGTACGAATTAGTTGTACACAGCATGCAATATGACTCTTGAATACGCTTGTATGCTTCACTGCTCTCCATTTTATTTCATTTTGCTGGTTTTAGTTTTGAATTCAGTCTGTACAGTACACATAAATAAATAGATATTATCAACTTCTCGATACTATGTCAAATAGGGGGGACGTGAAAACATTTGTCCCCCATTGGGGGCATGGCAGAAAATAATTGAGAACCACTGCGTTAGTGAGGGATAAGAATATGCACTTGCTGTTTTTCTTTGTCTTTCTGTTTATTTAGACCACACACGCACGCATAATAAAGAGGTTGTTGAGATTTTCGGAGTGCCTGTCAATGCACCTCCCTGTCGTCTACCGACAATGAGACAGTGTCGTTCCCAGGACCAGCTGACCAGAGACGTGTTTGTGAGTTGGAGTTACATATTGATGTGTTCAACACGGAATAAAGTTATCAAAGAGCGGCAGACTCTGTGACTCTGTGAGGACGCTATTGTAGCATAAGACGTGTGGCTTAACATGATGCCCATGTGACGGTAAGAATTTTAACCTAATTAATTAAATAAATTAGCTACCGTTGTTGAAGCGCTATTTTTGACAGCCCTAGTTTTTATAGCCGTGTTTGGGAGAGAGAGGACCTCAAGGTGTAGTACATTAAAGGGTCCATCGTCCATCGTTTTACTCCACATTGTAAAGGTTTTTATTGTTTGAAACTGAATTTGATTTGATGTTTGTGTTTGTAGGAACTGGAGTTTGAATCTCTCCCAGCGGCCTTGTCCTTCATATCGTTAGTGGACGGCTATTACCGACTGGTTGCGGACGCGCATCATTACCTGTGCAGGGAGGTGGCCCCGCCCAGGCTTCTGGAGTGCATCCAGAGCCACTGTCACGGCCCCGTGTCGTGAGTAACACACACACAGCCAAACGTGGGAAGCACACCAGCACATGATGCGATCTCTCTCGTCACAGGATGGAGTTCAGCATCAGCACGCTGCATCGCTGCGGCAACCAGCAGGGCCTCTACATGCTGCGTCGTAGCCCCAGAGACTACCACAAATTCTTTATGTCCTTTGTGGTGGGGGTAAGTAAGCACTCCATCCTTATCGAGCCCGTTAGTCGTAATAACAGTAATAATCCCCGTTTCCTTTGTGTGAGGATCCTGCACAACTGCTATCTCGCGCACTGGCAATGCGGCCCTATTTGACCAAAATAAATACTTAACGTTGCTGAGGGAATTTGTAGTCTTAACAAGTCAGCTTTCCTTTGGTTCCCACACACTAAATGTGAGATTAAGCAGGGCGGTTAGGAAGGTGAAACTGCGGCTTCACAGCGTGGCCTAAGAGGCTCGATGCAAACAAACACAGGAAGACAGGAAGCAAAGCAAGGAAGCTCTGCAGCCCCCAACCCAGCAACGCTCCACAACAAACGTACACATCTAATAGTAAAATCAATACATACTGTAGATCTTTTTTATTTCATTTATTTTTCTAAATGCTACAGTATGTCATATTAAATGTAAATGTACATCAGAAACGAGCCCATTTGTGGGCTCAAAAAGGCTGAGGACCGCAGCACTGCAGAATTGACCACTAGAGGGAGCTGCAGTGTCAATCATGTGTGTTTTCTCTGTGAATTGGACAGCACGAGGCCATGGTGGACTACAAGCACTGTCAGATCATGAACACAGAGTCCGGAGAGTACATCCTCAACGGCTCCAAGAGAAGCTTCGGCTCACTGGGGGAACTTCTCAACTTCTACCAGAAGGAGGCGCTGCGCACCGACGGCTACACGTTCCAGCTGACCAAGTGCTGCCCGCCCAGCCCCAAACGTCAGTACGGACACACACATGACTATGTGGTGTTGCCAGTCCTAAGTGGTGTATCTACTGTATGTCTGCAGACAAATCCAACCTGCTGGTGTGTCGAAATAACCAAAGTCCTGAGGTGCTTCTCTCTCCGTCTCTCCACAAAAACATCAGCCAGATGGTTTTCCACAAGATACGAAAGGAGGACCTCATCATCGTAAGACAACCCCCAATTCATCCATTTTCTCTACTGCTTGTCCTCATTGGGGTCACGGATGATTTTGTGGGGGAGAGGCGGGGTACTGGACTGGTTGCCAGCCAATCACAAGACACATGCAGACAAACACTCACTCATGCACATGGGAGAACATGCAGACCTGAATCTGAGATCTCCATGGCTAATAAAACACACCCCCTCCGCCCGTTTCCATTCAACTTTCCAGAATGAGAGTCTTGGCCAGGGAACGTTCACCAAGATCTTCTCCAGCATCAGGAAGGAGCTGGGAGACTACGGAGAGATTCATCAGATCGACGTGGTCGTCAAGATCCTGGACAAGGCCCATCGGAACTACTCCGAGGTGGGCTTTATTTTACTCACTGGGTGGGGGGGTCTTACGGTCCGAGCCGTATATAGAGAGTTTGGCCAACTGAAAACACAGACGCTATGTTGCTACCCTCAGCCACAGGACGGGGGGGGGCGTGCGCTCAAGCATGTAACCCAGGGGTGTCAAACCGGTGCCATGGAGGGCCGAGACACTGCAGGTTTTCTTTCCAGCCAGTCACTAAAGCAGGTGATTTTAATGATCAACACCTTCAGTTTGAGGGAAGGAGCTCATCAATTAAACCACCTGCTGAAGAAACTGGTTGGAGAGAAAACCTGCAGCGTGTTTGACACATGTGATGTAGCCCATGAGTATGCCTATCGTTTTGCATGCAAAACACTAGAACACTTTTTTTCACAGACTAGGTGTACAGTTTCTATTTCATTCTATTTTTCCCTTGTTTGATTTTTTAGCCTTTGAGGTATTTGACAAGTCGATAATATAAGGAATACACTGCATGTATGATACAGGCTATTACTAGTATATGCTATATTTTTACTGCACATGGATTTAGATTTTCAATGTTGTGAATGCTGGGAATGTATCAGTGTGTTCATACATAACACATATGTTCAAATAAGAGATCTGATTACGTGTATTTGCTTTATCTCCTGTCTTTGGCTCCTGATATAACAAGCAAGATGGCTGCCATTTTCATGGTACCAATGAATGTGTTATAACAGGTTCCTCTAATTTGTTTGTCATAATGAATATATGGTCCTAAATTGAAATTTAAAAGTGACAACCAAATGTCATATTTTCTCTTTAATTTTTAGCAATGACTTTCAGTTATATATACAATATTTACAACTTTTATTTATAACACAAAATCCACAATAACTCATTTCCAGATTATGGGCCCTGATTTATAGGAGTTAAAATCGAAAAAAGATTTTTTTAAGTCCGTTTACTTTGTACAGGCTTATATTTTTATCTTCAATTATAACTCTTGATAAAACAGAAGCCAGAACATATAGACATGCCATACACACATACTGTACAGATCCACAATGAACAGAAGGCATAGAACTTTGGATCATGTTAACACCAGGTGAACGTTTTAATGAACGTATTTGAACATTGGTACAAGTACAATATCAAGTTTATGGCTTCATAGGAGAATAATGAAAACTCTTTTTGAGATGAACATACATGTATGAAAACAAATGTACTGTGTCTGATGCAATACATCCAATTTCATGATACCAGATAACTGCATGGAAATGATTGTATTTCAAGGTAAACAATAGTGGAAGTGAACAATGACTTGTCTTGCTTGATTTATTCATCTATTGTATGAAAACAGATTTCCATTTCAATTTTGATCACACACAAGTTTGAGCTTAAATTAAAAATAAATACATACATGTACATATGAAACTGTTGTTACTTAACATTTTCCTCAAGACCATTAATAAATGCCAACATCTAGACTGCATAGTGCAGTCCCACCTACTTCAAATCCATCCATTTTCTACACCGCTTCTCCTCACTAGTGTCACGGGGGCATGCTGGAGCCTATCCCAGCTGACTTCGGGCGACAGGCGGGGTACGGGGTACACCCTGACTGGTCGCGAGCCAATGGCAGGGCACATATAGACAAACAAGCATTCACACTCACATTCATACCTATGGACAATTTAGAGTCTCCAATGAACCTAACATACATGTTTTTGGAATGTGGGAGAAAACCCAAACACACACGAGGAGAACATGCAAACTCCACACAGAAATGCCCAAGGGAGAATCGACCCAGGTCTTCCCGATCTCCAGACTGTTACTGTGTTGGCCAACGTGCTAACCACTAGACCACCCCCAACTTCAAATGAAGTGTTATTTGCTTTCCACTCCTCTCCTTTGACATTATGAAATTGCAGCAGCAGGGTAGCAACATGGCGTCCATATGTCATGTGACCAGCAGTTGACCAATTACAGCGTAGTAGCTCTGAAACCGAGTTGGCCAAACCCCATTTATATACGGCTCTGCTTACGGTACAACATTGTTATGGTTCGGTGCGTACCATGGTTTGGTTCATTTTGGGTAACATAAAACTCCAACTGCAGGTCATTCTCCCATAAATACAAACAATAATAAATATTAAATAATATAAGTAATTGAAATGTTATAATAGTTTACCACACGGCTGCCATTTGACACACGTTGATACATTTTGTGCGTTAAAGATGCTAAAAGCAATCCAAAGTAGGTCGAAGACATACAGTAGTCCGTTCCACACCCGATTGTGGTAAGTAGGATTCCGTCTTTATAAATGGAAGATTTTGGTGGCTAAAGCATAGAAAACCTGCTTACCACCTTCTAAATATGCTTTTCAACAGACATGAAATAGGACCCCTACAGTCACCACCTTTACTCACCTATTACACAGTAGAGTAGACATCCATCCATCCATCCATCCATCCATTCTATACCGTCTGTCCTCACTAGGGTCGCGGGGGTATGCTGGAGCCGGTCCCAGCTGACTTCGGGCGAAAGGCGGGGCACACTCTGGTGACTGGGCGCCAGCCAATCATCTCGCACATGTAGACAAACAACCATTCATACCTATGGACAATTTAGAGTCTCCAATTAACCTAGCATGCATGCTTTTGGAATGTGGGAGGAAGTCAAGGAAAACCCACACACACGAGGGTGAGCACGCAAACTCCTCCGTGCGGCCGCATATTTTTATTTTTTTAATGTTGCTTTATGATGTTCCACATTTTCAAATTTGTTTTTAAAAATGTTTTAAGCTTGCAATTTTAGCATTTTTATTTTTTTAATTTTAATTAATTTAATTATTGAAATTAGTCATTTTTTAAAATGTTGCTGTTGCTTTATGATGTTCATTTTCACATCCATGTTGATGGCTTTCCTTTTCTTTGGTTCACTGCCATTAGGGAGACTGTGTGGCCGCATTTTTTATTTTTAAATGTGTAGTTTTATTTTTAATAAGACATGAATAAAACTCACACATGTTGCATTGGGATATTTCCTTGTTCTTTATAAAAAAAAAAATTATCCGGTTTCTAGCAGTAGTTCCTGCAGTGGCCATTGTCTCATCAATGTAACATTAATGCCACCTAGTGGCCAGTGTAGAATACTACATATCATCACAACACATTTCTATGCGTGTTCTGAATGCCTTATATTTGTATTTGACTTAATTTAGCCATTTTAATGCTTTTTAAACATACTTTTATGCACAAAGCAGCAATGACGTACTAATATTGTTGTGTGAAGTGGTGAGAGACGACTGTGTTAGCTTTGTGTTATAGGTGACAAGGTAAATTAGTGCAATAATGCAGATGTGAGCGCCTGCAGGTGTAATTACATTTATTTAGTAAAGTAAGGTTGCTTATTGGCTCGACTATTAGTAGTATTAATAGTTCCAGCTCGTAGCGCCGTCCTGCATCTTTATTGAGCAATGGCGGCACACCACATTCATCGTATCCACTCGTCTTTGTCCCTTTACGTGATTCAGCGGGAAGGTTCCCAAATAGGAAACTCAAAACCGTTAAACCCCGAGTACTGACTGATAATCTCAATGTTTGTCTACGCCCGTCCTTTTGCAGTCGTTCTTCGAAGCCGCAAGCATGATGAGCCAGCTTTCCCACAAGCACTTGCTCCTAAACTACGGCGTTTGTGTCTGTGGAGACGAGAGTAAGCCCAAATCACACAAACGTGACCACATAGCGATTGTTACCACACTCAAGATAAACTGTCTTTCAGACATTACGGTTCAAGAGTATGGAAAGTTTGGCTCTCTGGATACGTACCTGAAGAAGAACAAAAGCAGCATCAACATCGTGTGGAAGCTGGAGGTGGCCAAGCAGCTGGCTTGGGCCATGCATTACCTGGTAGGTCGTCTTTTTTGCCTTGGCCAGGATTTTTTTTCGGTGACATTATACAGCACATGGTCCCGCAGGAAGACAAGAACGTCGTCCACGGTAACGTGTGTGCCAAAAACATCCTGGTGATCCGAAGGGAGGACCGCAAGACGGGCAGCCTGCCCTTCGTCAAGCTCAGTGACCCCGGCATCAGCATCACCGTACTTCCCAAAGAAGGTGACCGCGCACGAACGTCAGAAGACGTTCTCTCCTCGCTCATCTCCCACTCGTGCCTCAACAGTTCTGATGGAGCGGATCCCGTGGGTGTCCCCTGAATGCATCCAAAACCCGCACAATCTGAGTTTAGCCACGGATAAGTGGAGCTTCGGCACCACCCTCTGGGAGATCTGCAGTGGCGGAGATAAGCCCCTCTGCACCCTCGACTGCTGCAAGGTCAGCAAAAGCAGAATTCCCTCAGATGGAGAGCCACGCTTAAGTTGACAGTTTGGCAACGTGAGCTAAAGTGCTAACATTCCACTCGCATTGTAACAGCGACATCATGCTAGCTTAGCCTAGTCGGAGAAGTAAATGACCCAACTTACAGCTCCCACGTCTGTGACTGAGCGACAGATTTTATTTTAACATGTGTAGCAAAGCCTTTGTTTTTATGCTAAACACATGCATAAAGTAAGGACTTGTTTGGTCAGTTGTGGTGACACATTCTCACATAACTCAAACATTCTATCTGCTGGGTGGAATATGCAAGTTATTTTTATACACTGCTACATTTACCAGCTCAGATTTCACCAAAAGCTTCTAAAGTATGCTTTTAAAGGGGAGCTTTTGTGACGTAACATTCCAAACCAAAATGCTGTCCAGCGGCGTGAACACAAATTTTTAGCAGCTTGGATTTCACCAAAAGCTACTAAAATATACTTTCTAAGGGCAGACATATTAAGTAACATAACAAATTAATTCAGTCTGCCAGTAGATTATTGTTATATTATTTTTACCACCTTAATTTCCACCAAAAGCTGGTAAAATCTACTTTTAAGAGGCAGCTTTGGGGACAAATATTCTTAAATATTCCGTCTGCTGGGTTGAACATGTAGGTTATCTTGAATTTCACCAAAAGCTTCTAAAATATAATTTTAAAGGGCAACTTTTTGTGAGCTATTGAATGACATAATACAAATATTCCGTCTTCCGAGAGATTTTCATAGTTGATTTCACCAAAAGCGTCTACATCACGTGTGTCAAACTCGTGCCCTGGAGGGCCGAGACGCTGCAGGTTTTCTCTCCAACCAGTTTCTCCAGCAGGTGGTTTAATTGATGAGCTCCTTCCCTCAAACTGAAGGTGTTGATCATTAAAATCACCTGCTTTAGTGACTGGCTGGAAAGAAAACCTGCAGTGTCTCGGCCCTCCATGGCACGAGTTTGACACCCCTGCTCTAAATGATACCTTTAAAGGGCAGCCTCTGTGACATATTACCTGACATAACTCAAATCATTCAGTCTGCCAGCAAATTATTGTTGTTAGATTGTTATTTTTTCCAGCTGAGATTTCACCAAAAGCTTCTAAAATATACTTTTAAGGGGCAGCTTGGGTGACATATGACGTCACGTAACTCAAAGAGTCCGTCTGCCGGGTTGAACACGTAGGCTATTTTTGCCACCTTAAATTTGATATCATTTAAAATATTCCAAAGTAAAATGTTCCCTTCTGGGCTGCAGAAGATGCTGTTCTACCGGGACAGGCACCAGCTGCCGGCACCCAAATGGACGGAGTTGGCCAACCTAATCACCAGCTGCATGGACTACGAGGCGTCACACCGGCCGTCTTTCCGAGCGATCATCCGAGACCTCAACAGGCTGTTCACGCCAGGCAGGGAGACTTCCTTTCCCATCACACGGCTCCAGACGAGGAGCGTTGCGTTCATATCTCTCCTCATCTTGTGGGCCAGACTACGAGCTGCTGGTGGAGAGCGACATGCTGCCCACGCGGACGCGAGGCTTCGGCTTTCCGTGGGCCTCCGAGAGCCAGGAGCCGGCGCAGTTCGAGGAGCGACACCTCATCTTTCTCAAGCAGCTGGGCAAAGTCAGACTTCGCATCAGACGCCGCACGGCCGCACCGGTGGTCTTTATCTGAACTTCCGTGTCCGCCTCGCAGGGCAACTTCGGCAGCGTGGAGATGTGCCGGTACGACCCCCTGCAGGACAGCACGGGGGAGGTGGTGGCGGTCAAGAAGCTGCAGCACAGCACGGCCGAGCACATGAGGGACTTTGAACGCGAAATCGAGATCCTCAAGTCTCTCCACCACGAGAACATCGTCAAGTACAAAGGGGTGTGCTACAGCGCAGGTAGGGAGCCCTCCATGGCTGACAGCAGGGGTGTCCAAAGCGCCGCCCGGTGGCCATTTGTGGCTTTGGGTACATTCGAAAATAGAATTTAACATGACAATTTATTAAAAAAAAAAAAAAAAAAAAAAGAGAAACTCAGCAGTAGTTTTACAGGAATAAAGTACAGAATATTAGAGAAAAAATGTTCCAGTCTAACAAGAAAAGGTCCTAATATTATTAGGACCATAAAGTGAAGAACTTAAAGTTAAGAGAAAAAGACATTGTAGAAGTTTCTAATAATATTATATATTAATTATTATTATTAATAATATTATTGTAATATTTTGAGGAAACCAAATAATGAATAAAGTCGTTTTTGGTTTTTTTTAAATTAGGTTGCGGTAAAAGTTATGTTACGAGAATAAACTCAAAACTATGATGGAAATAAAGTCATAACTATGAGAAGAACATTTACAAGAAGGAAGTTGAAATAGAAGAGACAGCTGTAATTTTCCGAGAATAAAGTCAAAATAAGACAAAAAAGTTGCAATTTTGAGAGAATAAACCTGTGAGAAAGTCATTTTAGTAGCATGAAGTTGAAATATAGATTTTTCTCTCAAAGTTGTTATGAGGCCTGTCACGATAAATCATTTAATCGAAAGATTATTTTAAAAAAACAAAACAAAGTTGATCATTTTGACGGCCTCAATAAATTGACGTGCATATACGTATGCATGTTCTTTTTCCTCGTCTCTCTGATGCGAGGCCCCTCGTGAGTGGACACACACAGTACTAGCAGCTAGCAAGCAAACGCTAATATGAACAAAGGCAAAAAAGCTAAAGTTTCTAAGCCGTAAGCCAATGCTTACTGAGGCGTTTGATCGGCGAAGTAAATATAAAAAAATAAAACGAAAAGAGCGCAAAATGGTGCGTGTCGCTCAAAAGGTTACAAAAGAAATGCAACCTATTAATACGGTTGAAAAGCCAACATTTCGGGAAGTGTTAGAAATGTTTGACAGACATTAAGAATTGCCTGGGACAACGTACATGCACATGTCACAGCAATTCCTGAACTGTATAACCGAGTGAAAAAAGAGGTGGATAATCTGCAATATTGTATTTTACTCCAGCAATACACCAATACAAATATGCGGTCCAGCTCAAATATTAGCGACCCCCTACATTAGTTTAACAATACACTACATAACTTTGTGTGTGTCGTTTTTATTAAGAGACAGGGTCTACATAGGCAGCTAATTTGGCTCACACAGGTGCACTATACTTTGAATACCATCTAATGGTTCAAATGTGAATTACACCTCACGATAATTGAAAAAAATGGTCTAAAAACGGCCATATTATCGACGATAATTTGCAGCACAATTATTGACCAGCAAAATTTGTTACCGAAACAATAAAGTTGTGGAAAAAGTTAGAATTTTGTGAGAATAAAGTCGTAATTACAAGAAGAAAGTTACCACAGTTGGAAAACATAAAAAAAAACTGAAGAAATGGAAAAACAGCTGTAATTTTACAAGCATAAAGTCATAATATTAAGAGAAAAAAAGTTGTATTCTAACAAGAAAAGTCACAATTTTAAGAGAATAAAGTCATAAAATAACGTGATGTGAAAAAATATTGGCATTTTAGTAGCATAGAGTTTAAACATTAAAGAAAAAATAAGTTATGAGAAACAAAACAAAATAAAGTTGTCATTTTTGGAAAATTAGTTTGGGGTAATAGTTATATTATTATGGGAATAAAGTCGTAATATTACGAAAATACAATTTACCAAGATTGTTTAAGAAGAAAGTTGAAATATTTGGAAAATTTAAAAAAAAAAAAACAGCAAAAATATATTTTTTCACTTATAAGACCAAGCTGAGATGCAGTTTTTTCTTGAAATGTAAATAACTGCATGTGCATCTGCATGTGTTGCTTTACAAAATATCAAAATGGCAAAGATGCATCCTTTCATTTTTCAGTCTAAGTTTGAACAGCCCTGCTTTGGCATACTTGGGGGATCTTTAAATGTCGCCGTCTTTCAGGACGGAAGAACCTGCGCTTGATCATGGAATATCTTCCCTACGGCAGCTTGAGGGACTACCTCCTGAAAAACAAGGAGTACTTTGACTCCAAGAAACTCCTGCTGTATGCTCTACAGATCTGCAAGGTGATAAAAGAAGAAGAAAAAGAAGAGGTGCAGTATTTGTCTCAGACATCATATTAAGAGTGCAATACGTCGTAGGGCATGCACTACCTGGCCACAAAGCGCTATATCCACAGAGACCTGGCCACTAGGAACATCCTGGTGGAGAGCGAAATGAGGGTGAAGATAGGCGACTTTGGTTTGACCAAGGTGCTGCCTCAGGACAAGGAGTACTACACTGTGAGGCAGCCCGGAGAGAGCCCCATCTTTTGGTAACTGCTTTACCATTAGGGCTGTAGCGCTACATGTACGTACAGTGGTGTGAAAAAGCCCCCTTTGCCCCCTTCCTGATTTATTTGGTTTGCATGTTTGTCACACTTAAATGTTTCAGATCATCAAACAAATGTAAATATTAGTCAATGACAACACAACTGAACACAAAATGCACTTTTTAAATGAAACTTTTTATTATTAAGGGAGAAAAACAATCCAAAGCTACATGGTCCTGTGTGAAAAAGTGATGGCCCCCTAAACCTAATAAGTGGTTGGGCCCCCCTTAGCAGCAACAAGTGCAATCAAGCGTTTGTGATAACTTGCAATGAGTCTCTTACAGCGCTGGGGAGGAATTTTGCACAATTGTTGTCATTCAGCCACATTGGAGGCTTTTCCAGCATGAAGCGCCTTTTTAAGGTCATGCCACAGCATCTCAATAGGATTCAGGTCAGGACTTGGACTAGGCCACTCCAAAGTCTTCATCCATTCAGAGGTGGACTTGCTGGTGTGTTTTGGATCATTGTCCTGCTGCAGAACCCAAGTTGCTTTCAGCTTGAGGTCACCAACAGATGGCCGACATTCTCCTTCAGCACAATTCATGCTTCCATTTATCACAGCAAGTCTTCCAGGTCCTGAAGACCATCACACTACCACCACCATATTTTACTGTTGCTGTGATGTTCTTTTTCTGAAATGCGGCGTTATTTTTACGCCAGATGTAATGGGACACACACCTTCCAAAAAGTTCACCTTTTGTCTCGTCAGACCACAGAGTATTTTCCCAAAGGTCTTGGGGATCATCAAGATGTTTTCTGGCAAAATTGAGACGAGTCTTAATGTTCTTTTTGTTCAGCAGTGGTTTTGGTCTTGGAAGTCTGCCATGCAGGCCGTTTTTGCCCAGTGTCTTTCTTATGGTGGAGTCATGAATACTGACCTTAACTGAAGCAAGTGAGGCCTGCAGTTCTTTGGATGTTGTTGTGGGGTCTTTTGTGTCGTCACTGCGCTCTTGGGGTCATTTTGGTTGGCCGGCCACTCCTGGGAAGGTTCACCACTGTTCCATGTTTTGGCCATTTGTGGATAATGGCTCTCACTGTGGTTGGCTGGAGTCCCAAAGCTTTAGAAATGGCTTTATAACCTTTTCAACACTGATAAATCTCAATTCATCTCAGTTAAGTTATGTTTTATCCAGGAGAGAAGTCACTTTTTCACACAGGACCATGTAGCTTTGGATTGTTTTTCTCCCTTAATAATAAAAAGTTTCATTTAAAAACTGCATTTTGTGTTGAGTTGTGTTGTCATTGACTAATATTTACATTTGTTTGATGATCTGAAACATTTAAGTGTGACAAACGTGCAAAAAAATAAAATCAGGAAGGGGGCAAACACTTTTTCACACCACTGATTTTTCTGTTGGGAAAAAAATTAACCAAATCGTGACGTTATTTTTTCCCTGCCAGGTATTCTCCAGAGTCTTTGACCGAGAGCAAGTTCTCCGTGGCCTCGGACGTGTGGAGTTTTGGCGTGGTCCTCTATGAGCTTTTCACCTACTGTGACAAAGGCTACAGCCCACCTGCGGTGACTACTCGCACTATACTCACGGCATCTCCAGCTCTTTTAGGGCAGCCGGTTCTTTTGGCTCAGCCTCCTAAAAAGACTTGTCTTTTGGCTCTCAAACGGCTCCACAGATTTTTTTGTTGTTTAACCAAAGCACCTAAGGGGCCCAAACGTGTACATTCTGCTTGTCTGATTGTTTGAACTCTCAGTATCGGTCAGTTTTAAGGCTTCTATGAAATGTGGCCAGAATTTTTTTAATGACTATTTTGAAAATTCCATGATCTTTATTGCACAATGTATAGAATAGAAGATTGGCTCAATATATGCCTACACTCTTTACCCTCGGGACCAGTTTGGTCCCATTGACTCCCATTAGTGTATACATTTTTTAAAAAAATATTTTTTTGTTAAGCCGGACACAAAGGCGATAAAAACATTTAAAAAATCTATTTTTATATTCATTTCCGAAGTGGTTAAATAGTTTACAATATGTATTTTCAATTTTTATGACATTATGTGAGGGGCCATTTTGGGGCCTAAGAAGTGCTTCTTACCAAAATGTTTAAAATGAATTTTTCATGTAAAAATATAATTGCATCAAATGTTTGTTTCCACGGCTTCACTTACATCAGGGTTGTCCAAAGTTTTTCCACCAAGGGCCACATACTAAAAATAAAAGGATGCAGGAGGGCCTACACATTTTTTATTTTGTAAAAAGGTTAAAGAGAAGTATATTACATGATTTTTAGTATACATTTTATATATATATATATATATATATATATATATATATATATATATATATATATATATATATATATTTCTATTTTTATAGTATCGGTTCATCTTCTTTTTACATTTTGCCTTTTTGGTCTAATTTTCTCATTTTGCTGGGTTTTTTTGGTTTAATTTTATTTCTACAATGTGCTCTGGGCCAATAAATAAGTTGTGGGCCACAATTGGCCCCCAGGCCGCACTTTGGACATCCCTGATTTACGTGCTCGACATGGAACAGAAAAAACACCCCAAAAAACAAACTAAAATGATGAAATAACAAAGCGTTATGCAACCAAATCTGAATTAAAATGTGCTTTTGCTCATTATGAAGATGGGCATTCATAAACAGCTTGTTTGCGTGTGAAACCCCTCCTGCCCCCCCTTCACGCGGCACCGCACATTTTGACCAATCGCTAGCGGCTTTTAGAGAAAAAAGACACATCGCTACGGTACAACTACGATTCCTGAATCAGTTCTTGCGTGAGCCGCTCTCCTCCAGTCATCATCTCCCTCTCCTTTTCAGGTGTTTATGGAGCAGATGGGACACGAGAAGCAAGGCCAGATGATCGTCTATCACCTGATCGACCTTCTCAAGCAAGGCTATCGCTTGCCCATGCCTGACAAATGTCCCCAGGAGGTCCGCAGCTCCTTCTGTGATAATACAGGATTGAATATGAGGCCAGCTGACGCACGTACCATGCTTTCCTCGCAGATCCGGCAGATGATGGCCGAGTGCTGGAGCGGCGAGCCGGGACGGAGGCCCACTTTCCAGATGTTAATCCGCAGCGTGGAGACGGCGCGAGACAACACGGACTAGCACGGAGACGCTTGGTGTCGTTGACGTGAGGACTCGATACACTACGCCTGAAGAGGGTTCCCTTCAAGAGTCTAGAATTACCCATTATTTTTTAAAGACGCAGCAATTTTCTATACATTTTTGAATAATATATTTTTATATTGTGTAAATAGATGAAACGTTGCTCATTTTGTGCTTTCATGTGTGACAAGAAATATGAATGAAACAAAAACAAATCAAATTTTATGAATGGGATGTATATTTTCGTTGAATGTAAGTGCAGGAAAATATCTTGTCATGCAATTATATTTTTTTTAAGTCGGAGAAAGGAGGCGTTTATTTTCTATTTTTGCATTCACTGTGCTAACATTGACATTTTTTTTTTTTTTTTACATAAAAGGAATCAGAGGGGTTTTTTGTACTCAAAATTGCTTCAAGTAGTTTGGACACACACGGTTACAACACAATACAGCCAAGCTAGTAATGCTTTCAAACAGTCTCGCTTTTTTGTCTTCAATATATAGAGAATATTTTTAAACACATAAAAAACAATATTGTGATTGATGCACATTGTCTTGTTAGGCATCCTTCTCAATAATATACAGTGATGTGAAAAAGTGTTTGCCCCTTCCTGATCATCAAACAAATGTAAATATTAGCCAATGACAACACAACTGGACACAAAATGCAGTTTTTAAATGAAACTTTTTCTTGTTAACGGAGAAAAACAATCCAAACTTACATGGCCCTATGTGAAAAAATTGATTGTCCCCCCATTAAAAAAATAACTGAGATGAATTGAGATCTATCAGTGTGGAAAAGGTTATAAAGCCATTTCTAAAGCTTTGGGACTCCAGCCAACCACAGTGAGAGCCATTACCCACAAATGGCCAAAACATGGAAGAGTGGTGAACCTTCCCAGGAGTGGCTGGCTAACCAAAATATCACAAAAGACCCCACAACAACATCCAAAAAACTGCAGGCCTCGCTTGCCTCAGTTAAGGTCAGTGTTCATGACTCCACCATAAGAAAAACACTGGGCGAAAACGGCCTGCATGGCAGAGTTCCAAGACCAAAACCACTGCTGAACAAAAAGAACATTTTGGAAAGTGTGTCCCATTACATCTGGCGTAAATTTCAGAAAAAGAACATACCAACAGTAAAATATAGTGGTGGTAGTGCGGTTGTCTGGGGCTGTTTTGCTGCTTCAGGACCTGGAAGACTTGCTGTGATAAATGGAAGCATGAATTCTTCTGAATGAGAATGTCGGCCATCTGTTGGTGACCTCAAGCTGAAAGCAACTTGGGTTCTGCAGCAGGACAATGATCCAAAACACACCAGCAAGTCCACCTCTGAATGGATGAAGACTTTGGAGTGGCCTAGTCCAAGTCCTGACCTGAATCCTATTGAGATGCTGTGGCATGACCTTAAAAAGGCGCTTCATGCTGGAAAAGCCTCCAATGTGGCTGAATGACAACAATTGTGCAAAATTCCTCCCCAGCGCTGGAAGAGACTCATTGCAAGTTATCACAAACGCTTGATTGCAGTTGTTGCTGCTAAGGGGGGTCCAACCACTTATTAGCTTTAGGGGGCAATCACTTTTTCACACAGGACCATGTAGCTTTGGATTGTTTTTCTCCCTTAATCATAAAAAGTTTCATTTAAAAAGTGCATTTTGTGTTCAGTTGTGTTGTCATTGACTAATATTTACATTTGTTTGATGACCTGAAACATTTAAGTGTGACAAACATGCAAAAAATAAAACAGGAAGGAGGCAAACACTCTTCCACAGTACTGTATATAAAATGCATTCAGTGTCTTAACTACTGTGTATGTACAGTTAAAATGCCCTCCTTTCTAATAAAAGGGATTAATCAGTGTTTAGCTATATGGAGATAGAAGATGGTAATAAAAAGGCAGAATAAGTGGTTTGTTTCACATAAAGACAATATTTTATTTATTTTAAAAATGCAGAAAGATGACAATGTGTGTAGAAAGAGAAAAGACGTCCACGACTCAAAGCACTCAACACAAGAGTCCGATATCATTCTTGGTGCATCCCTGGCTGCAGCAAGTCCCTGCTACACCCACAGAAAAGTGGTGCCTCTTCCTACAACTACTGCTGCTCGAAGGCTGGTCCTCTGCTGCCAGAACACCTAAAATGTGAGACAAGTAAGACGTGTCCCACTGCTGCCGACGTATGGACAGGAGGTCCTCCAGGGAGTACGAAGAGGACGAGGGGGCTCGCGGGGAAAGGAGGCTGCGGGTGTGGAAGGAGGTGTCCATCGTCTTGTCTCTCCAGAGGACGGCTTCTGGAGGATGACAACGAAGAATTAATTTCTAAAATATACTTTTAAATGACATCTTTTGGGACATTTGTGACGTGACTCAAATATCTGTCTGCTGGTTGAATATGGGTGTTATTTTTATATTCTGCTATTTTTACCAGCTCAGATTTCGCCAATAGTTTCTAAAATATACTTTTAAAAGGGCAGCTTTTGTGGCTTAACTCAAATATTCCAGACCAAAATGTCGTCCAGTGGGTTGAATACATTGGTATTTTCAATATTGTGCTATTTTTACCAGCCCAGATTTCACCAAAAGCCTCTAAAATATACTTTTAAAATGGAAGCAGCCTTTATGACGTGACGTAACTCAAATATTCCAAAATACATATGCTGGGGGGAATACGTAGATTACTTTTATATTCTGCTATTTTTACCAGGTTGGATTTTGCCAAAAGCTTCTAAAATATACTTTTAAAAGGGTATCTTTTGTGACGTAATTCAAAATATTCCCTACCAAAATGCCGCCCAATGGGTTGCATACCTACCGGTAGGTTGATTTTGTATTGCATTTTTACCAGCTTAGATTTCACCAAAAGCTTCTAAGATATACTTTCAAAGTGCAGCGTTGGTGAGATTTATGGGACGTAACTCAAATATTCCAGCTGCTGTGTTGAATACGTGAGTCATTTTTATATTCTGCTATTTTTTACCATCTTAGATTTCATCAAAAGCTTCTAAAATATACTTTTAAAGGGAGGATCTTGTGGCATATTTTGACATTCCAAACAAAATGCCATCTGCTGGGTTGAGTACATACGTTATTTTTACATTTTTAGCAGCTTAGATTTCACCAAAAGCTTCAAAAGAGCATGTTGCATTTTTACCAAAAGCTTCTAAAATATACTTTTAAAGAGCAGCTTTCGTGACATATTCTGACTTTCCAAACAACATGTCTGCTGGGTTGAGTACTTATGTCATTTTTCCTTTTTTTTTTAGCAGCTCAGATTTCACCAAAAGCTTTCGTGACATAACTCAAACATTCCAAACTGAAATGACGCCTACTGGCTTGAATACGTACGCTACTTTTGACCAAAACTGCCTAAAATATACTTTTAAAGAGCAGCATTTGTGACATATTATGTGACAAAACACAAACATTCCAAACCAAATTGCTGCCTGTTATGTTAATACGTAGGTTATTTTTATATTCTATTTTTAACACCCTAGATTTCACCAAAAGCTTCTAAAATATACTTTTAAAAGGCATCTTTTGTGACATATTATGTGACATAATGCAAACATTCCAAACCAAAATGCTGCCTGCTGTGTTAACGTAGATTATTATTTTTACCGTCTTAGATTCCACCACAAGCTTCTAAAATATCTTTATAAAGGGCAGATTTTGTGACATGTTTCATAACATAACCCAAACATTCCAGACCGAAATGCCATCTGCTGGGTTGAACATGTACGTTATTTACAAGATTTCTGCACGCTGCGTTCATGCTGCTCACGTTGGAGTTCTTTGGGACGTGTGAAGGCATCTTGCAGCATAAGAATGTTAGCATGTCGTCATTCCGGGTCAAATATGAAAGACGGTGCTGAGGTAACTGTCTATGGTGCTGAAATGGGTACAGCTCTAACCTTTCACCTTAAAAATAGAGTAGAAATACAATGTGACTGCAACAAGAAGACAAATATGCACTTACCCATGGAGCGCCTCCAGCGTGAGCCCCCGCAGGTGAAAATGACGGCTCTGATGAATTCCCTGCCGCACAGCTTGACGCCGTATTCCCGGGGTATGTGCGCTTCAGCCCGCACGTCGTGGCCCGCGCACAGCGCCAGTGTGAGCGTGAGCACGTGCACTGCGCCTCCGCAAAGCATTTTTAGGGCCGAGCCACTCCACAAGTTTGACTTGATGCAAGTTCCAAGTCTGAACGGACGACGGGGGTTTCTGGATTGCTCTCTGCTGGCGTGTGGACGCGACCTCTTTAACCGTCACCTGTGAAGTCAGCACGTCCCTCCCTCCATCCTTCCCTCCCTCGCACAAACACGCACGTGCGTCATTTCCATTGATGACATGATCCGAGTTACTTCTTGCAGGCGTACACGCGTCTCTATTTGCACCTCCAAGTCACACGCAGACGAGGAACTCTTGGGCAATACATTTCTTCTTTTCAACAACATGACGTGTTTCCATACTAGCAATACCAATAATGCTGACGCTATCACATGGGCTGAACACGGCATACGAGGATTAGCTTTTTCTTTGGCTTTTTCTGGCTTTATTACAAAAACTCTTTCCTTTGTCCACCATCATATAGCAATAATACAGTGGCGTCTTCTTTTTACACTTGCATGGCACTTGAGAATGTTCTGGTGAACAAGTGTTCATAAACGGGGGGGGGGACACTTTGACGCTGGAACGGATGAATGGTTTTTTGTGCCAACATTAATGACAAATAAAGCTCAAATGAGATGAATAAACAACATGACTTAGTTACAGTCTGAAAGAAATATTCAATGTATCCAATTGGAAATGTATTACCTATTAAAATTTTGTATTAAATATTTCATTCATGCCCAACTGATTTATTTCATGACATTTCAAATGATTTCAATTTGTAAACAGAAGAAAAAAAAGTTAAAAAGAGAGGATATTTTACAATGGATGATCTAATCTATGATTTTATAATCAGGATTTAATTTTGGCACAAAAAAGGTCTTGTTTGCCAACATGTGACTTAGCTGTCCCTTCTCTTGAAGGAGAAGAAAGCCGTCACTTGTCCAAGATGGAGGCCAAGCTGCTCTTAGCGCGGCGGGCTTTCTCTACGCTGTCGAAGGTTGGAGTCCCATGAGGAAGGCCCAGACGCTCGCGTTCTGACGCCATGATGCTCTCGGCCTCCCCTAGAGGGCGATGGACAGCACACGGCGGCGTCATGGAGACAAAGCTTGTTGTACTAAAACTCACCATGTTCACGTTCACATCCGTCATTCTAATACGTGTTGTTAAGGACCTACTGCAAAAATGCAAGTCAAAGATCCTCTATATGACAGGAGTACTGTGCTGATTTTAAGGACCGACTGCAAAAGCAGTCAAAGATCCTTAATACCAAAGGAGAACCCTGCTGTTTTTAAGTACCTACTGCAAAAATGCTCGTCAAAGATCCTTTATGTGACAGCAGTGCTCTGCTGTTTTTAAAGAAGTAATGCAAAAACATTATGCAAAGATCCTTCTATGACAGGAGCGCTCTGTGGTATTTAACTACCTAATGCAAAAACACGAGTCAAAGATCCTCTCTAAAAAGGAGAGCTTTACCGTTTTTGAGGACTGGCTGCAAACAGCTCATCAAAGATCCTTTTTATAAAAGTAGAGCTCTGCTTTTTTAAATACCTGCTGCAAAAATGCTAGTCAAAGATCCTTTATGTGACATGAGCACTGTGCTGACTTTAAGGACCTACTGCAAAAACACTAGTCAAAGATCCTTTATCAGACAGAAGTGCACTGCTGTTTTGAAAAACATACTGCAAAAACATTATCCAAAGATCCTTTATAAGAAAGGAATACTCTGTTGTTTTTAAGGATCTACTGCAAAAACACTAGTCAAAGCTCCTCTCTAAAGGGAGCGCTTTGCTGTTTTTCAGGGCCAACTGCAAAAATGCTAGTCAGAGATCCTTTATTGTAAAGAAGAGCTCTGCTATTTTTAAATACTTACTGCAAAAATGCTAGTCAAAGATCCTTTATGTGAAAAGAGTGGAATGTGATGGCTCTGGGTGAGAACGCCCAGGTGTCCCAATACTTATGTCCAAGAACAGCATGAGTTAGGAGGAGATATGAATAGATTAGGATCAGGATCAGGATCAGGATCAGGATTGATATGAGTTGAGAACATCCAAGTTTCTATTTGGTAAAAGATGATTTCGGAAGCGATGTACCTCTCATTCGATGAATCAGGGTCCCGTAGGCGTTGTCCATCTGGTAGGCCAGGATGAAGCTGAGAGGAAAGATGGGGGCCAACATGGCTGGCGTCTTTCTCTTCATGGCCCTGCATGAGAAAGATCATCTATGATTGCTTATTTGCTGCTGATTGGACTGCAGTTGCTGACACGTCAAAGCTGACATTTTGCATCCCTGCCCAACAACGTGAAAATGTGAAATCTCCAAAAGGGTGTAAAAACTCACCCCAGGGTGAGTCCTGTGGAGGCCACTAGGAAGAAGGTTCCGAAGTATTTGAGGAACTCTCTGGACCAGGCCACCTGCATGGCCATCTGTCGCTCCCGCATCTGGTTCTGCATCTCCATCTGACGCTCCATCTACACAAACACACACAAAATAGCTCAACACTCCAGTTAAGGTCTCCATTCATTTAGCTGCACAGTCCCTTTTAGTCGCCGGGTGTTTGCTACAAAAGCAAAAACAACCACCGGGGGCAGCGTTGCCAATTTAGCCACTTTGTTGCTATATTTAACCGCTAATCCGACCCCTCTAGACCCTGTTTTTCCAAAAGGCGTTAAGCGAGACAAACCTAGCAACTTTTTCTGGTCATATTAAGGATGGATTAACGATTTCAGCCAATGTAGCTAGAAGAATATCAGCAAATGTAGCTAGAAGAATATTAGCAAACGTAGCTGGTAGAATATCAGCAAACGTAGCTGGTAGAATATCAGCAAACGTAGCTGGTAGAATATCAGTAAACGTAGCTGGTAGAATATCAGCAAACGTAGCTGGTAGAATATCAGTAAACGTAGCTGGTAGAATATCAGCAAACGTAGCTGGTAGAATATCAGCGAACGTAGCTGGCAGAATATCAGTAAACGTAGCTAGAAGAATATCAGCAAATGTAGCTAGAAGAATATCAGCAAACGTAGCTGGTAGAATATCAGGAAACGTAGCTAGAAGAATATCAGCAAACGTAGCTGGTAGAATATCAGCAAACGTAGCTGGTAGAATATCAGCGAACGTAGCTGGCAGAATATCAGCAAATGTAGCTAGAAGAATATCAGCAAACGTAGCTGGTAGAATATCAGCAAACGTAGCTGGTAGAATATCAGCGAACGTAGCTGGTAGAATATCAGCGAACGTAGCTGGCAGAATATCAGTAAACGTAGCTAGAAGAATATCAGTAAACGTAGCTAGAAGAATATCAGCAAACAGAAGTGTCCACACGTGCACTGCAGCCATCCTGCGCGCGTCTGCTCCAGACATCACAAACTCTTAGCAATACCCAAAAGCCGCGGGTAACTAAAATATCATACTAGTCTGTAGAGAGAAGTTAATTCCAGCCTCAAATCAAATGAACAATAATAATAATGTAGCGACCAGACAGGTATGTGCGATGTTTAGAGTTACAGTGAATGCGTCACGCTGTTATTCTTTTGGCGCGGTGGCTTATTACAGCACAAGTCTGCAGACACCCCAATACCGGTAATGGGATTGGGTCGGAAAGTGAAGAAATGTGGATCGGTGCATCCCTAGTCTTATTGGACACTTTCACGTTTTTGACTCGCTTTTTGTCTCCCACATCGTCCATAAAAATTACATGCACGTGCGTCATGGCCACTTATGCAAATTAGACGATGATGCCGTCACCCCCGCCTCAACCACAAATAGATTGCAGTCCTGTGGGCAAAAGTGAATGTTGAACAAACATGACGCAAAGGTGAGCTAAAAATGCCCTGAACAACAATGGACGGTGATTCTGGCATTCCAACCCACCCCCAGCTATTAAAGGGGTGGAATAGGAGTGCTTTACACGCCATGAATCAGATAGCCGCGCCCTCCTATGGCGACTGTGGGTGGGCTCGCAAGACTTGGCTGTGTAGCATGAAAACAATTAGAAGGGGTCAGGTGTATTTACCTGCAGCCACACGTCAAAAGGTGCATTAAAAGTAATAACCCCCACTGCAGAAAATGAACAGCAATCAAGCCCTCTATTGATGCATGCTGTTTACACTGATTGACCACACTTCACATCATTTGTTAACTTTGAAGTAGTCATGTGGCGCTGCAGCACAAGTGCAGATTTCTTTCATGACAAGCAAAGGAGCGTCTAAGTGACGTCAGACGGCAAACCCAGCAACAGAACTCACTGACCTTACCGGACAGGCCGCTTCCAACTCATATGTTTAATGCCAAAATATCATTAATACCCTATTTTCCTGACTAAAAGTCTGCTTTTTTCACAGCTTGGCTTAGAGCTACATATCCAAATAATGTTTTTAAATGTGAATTCATATTGACTGACATGAACCAAGGAGTCAAAATTACCATTGACAGCCGCGAGAGGGCGCTCTCGTCGTGGATTGAGTGACGTGGAATGAGATCGGGAGCTCGGTGAACTTCAGCCTCCCAGGTATGTTTATGCTATTGTGTGGCTGAATAAGTGTTAACATACGAGACACCTATTCAAACAGTTGTTGTGTGTGCTACTGTTGGTTGGATAACTTGCCTTTCCACATTAAATGTCTGTTCTTGCTCTTGAAACAAATGCAACTTACATTCCGGAGGGACTTATAGTCCAGTAAACACTTTTTTGTTTTCCATGACTTTTTAAATGTGCTGTTTTACCAAGAAAGTACAGTATTATCTCTTTATTGTGACAGGAAACTATAATTACTTACTTGACTTCCTGAGCAGAAACAATTCGCTTTTCAAGGCCATACAGGATCAAATTTGACATTTTCTGGTTATCGCGCATGGGTAAAGCTCCGTTTGGCAAAGAAATACTAACAACATTTTATTTTGAAACAAGTTTTGTCTTACTGCACCCAACCTGAGTAGCAATGGCACCCTGCGAGAGGCCTTGCTTATGCAGCTCCACAATCCCACCACGTTGAAAAAGAGAAAGCTTCTTAGCTTTACCATCAGGAGGGCATGACAGGGTGGATGCCTGACAGAAAATGAACATTTTGAGCAGATTTAGGCTTTTATAGCCTGTGGTCTTAAACTTTTGATCAGCTGATAAACAGCCTATTTCACTTTAATTGCTGTTTTCAATAAATGACTTTTTCAAAATGCTTTTTGTCTCACTCCCCCTTCTTGTTTTTGCATATTGTAGCTCTACTTAAACCTCATTAAGATCCAAATGTGTGGTCTTAAGATTTTGATCAAGAGTGTTTATCAGTGATTTATGTCATTCTTTGGCTTTATTTAGTGCAACTTTCAATTGATTCGTTTTTTGAATACATGCGAATATCATATTCCTCCTACACTTTTAGTAATGTCAAGATTCAAGATTCAAGAGTTTTATTGTCATATGCACAGTAAAACAGGTAGTTCTGCTATGCAATGAAATTGTTATTCTGTTCATTCTCCCAAAAAAACAAAGAAAACACAAGAAAATGAATAAGAACATGAAAAACATGAATACCAATAAATTAAGCAACAACAACAGAAGAGACATTAATACAGATAAATACAAATAAATAAATAAATAAATAGGCACACATGCACCATCGAAAGAAACCAATATGACAGCCCTTTTTGATGCAGCAGCTCTTAAATAAAAGGGGAAACAACGTATTTGCATTATGATGCATTTTCTACATTGTACAGTTAAGAAGGGTCTTCCCGCAGGTGACATTTATGAAGAGATATTAGCTTACTCATGTGTAGGATATGACTTTCATTTGTACGACTGAGGTGATTTGTCTTTCATGCTAATGATGAAAGAATGAGAAATGAGATTTGCATTGCAGCATGTTTGCACACGTGGATACGACAAAGCCGTGCAAATGAGACGTGTTTCCTGGAGAAGCTGGAGCAGCTGGGTGGAGAGTGCGAAATGAAGGCGCACGAGTGACAAGATGCCTAATATGACATATGCCCAGCTGCTGCCCTGCTGCTTACATCCATTATTTGTCACTGGAATTTGCCACCCCTCTCCCCAAAAGTGGGGGTGCAGGAAATGAAAGCAGTTGTTCATCGGGCAAATCTACGTTGGAGTAGCCCTCACATTTCAGCAAGCGTTTCATTTCATCGTCTCAAGGGACAATCATTTGTTTTTAGAGTAATCAATGTACGGCTTGTAGCGCAGTGTGAAGAATCAACACAAAGCCATTACTGCCTTAACATCTGATAAAACAAACAAACCCCAAAAATGATTATGTTTTACCTGCAGTCAAGCTTGGTGGTGGTAGCGTCACGGCTTGGGGCTGCACGAGTGCTGCTGGCGCTGGGGGAGCTGTGCTTCATGAAGGGGGAAACATGAATTCGGACATGTACTGTGGCATCGTGAAGCAGAGCGTGATCCCGTCCTTTCATGGCAGCAAGTATGTTTCCTCCACACCTAAACCCAACTGTGCACCTGTGGGGCATTCTCTAGAGGATGGAAGGAAGGAAGGTAGAGAATACAAAGTGTCTCGATGAACTGCAGCTCTCCCAGTGCCAGAAGCACTCGTGCGCCCCCGGATCATGATGCCACCTCAACCATAGGAGCGAATTTTCAGAGCGTCAACGTACATGTTGGAATTCATGTGTCTCCTCAAGGAACCGCAGCTATCCTGGTGCCAGCAGCACTCATGCAGCCCCGGACCGTAATGCTCACACGACCATGCTTGACAGGCAAGACGCAATTACCTTGCTACACACAATGTGAATGGATTCATGTTTATCCTCATTGAACCGCAGCTCCCTCAGTGCCGGCAGCACTCGTGCAGCTCCGGACCGTGACGTCACCACTACCAAAGGACCCAATCTTCAGAATGTCAAAGTACACATTGGAAGTCATGTTTATCCTCTATGAACCGCAGCGGCGGCAGCACTCGTGCAGCCCTGGACCGTAATGCTCACACAACCATGCTTGACAGGCAAGACGCAATTACCTTGCTACACACAATGTGAATGGATTCATGTTTATCCTCATTGAACCGCAGCTCCCTCAGTGCCGACAGCACTCGTGCAGCTCCGGACCGTGACGTCACCACTACCAAAGGACCCAATCTTCAGAATGTCAAAGTACACATTGGAAGTCATGTTTATCCTCTATGAACCGCAGCGGCGGCAGCACTCGTGCAGCCCTGGACCGTAATGCTCACACAACCATGCTTGACAGGCAAGACGCAATTACCTTGCTACACACAATGTGAATGGATTCATGTTTATCCTCATTGAACCGCAGCTCCCTCAGTGCCGACAGCACTCGTGCAGCTCCGGACCGTGACGTCACCACTACGAAAGGAGCCAATCTTCAGAATGTCAAAGTACACATTGGAAGTCATGTTTATCCTCTATGAACCACAGCGGCGGCAGCACTCGTGCAGCCCTGGACCGTAATGCTCACACAACCATGCTTGACAGGCAAGACGCAATTACCTTGCTACATACAATGTGAATGGATTCATGTTTATCCTCATTGAACCGCAGCTCCCTCAGTACCGACAGCACTCGTGCAGCTCCGGATCGTGACGTCACCACCACCAAAGGAGCCAATCTTCAGAATGTCAAAGTTCACATTGGATTTCATGTTTATCCTCGATGAACCGCAGATCGTCCGCAGTGCCAGCAGCACTCATGCGGCCCTGGACTGTAACACTCACACGACCACGCTTGACAGGCAAGACACTATTACCTTGCTACACATTACAAAGTGCTGGAATTCATCTTTCCAAAACTGCAGCACTCGTGCAGCCCTTGCACCGTGATGCCACCTCAAGCAAGGGAGCCAATTTCACAGTGTCCAAGTACACGTTGGAATTCGTGTTAATCCTCAATGAACCACAACTCCGACTGCCCCAGTTCCAGCAGCACTCGTGCGGCCCCAGACTGTGACGCTACCACCACTGTGCAAGACACAATTCTCCTGATACTCACTCGCACTGCCAGCTATTTGGACAATAATGGTTGTGTGTCGACCGATTTTCAGTAATAAAGCTATGATAGCAAAGCTACGCTGCTACACAAGCTGTACACTGACTACTCTAAAGAAGTATACCCAAGTTTACTTCCTGTGGTGTTGTCCATTGCTAAGGTAGCCTGTGATAAAAATGCATGTTGTCATGTTATGGGTGTATTATTATTATTATTATTATTATAGTTGTACTAAGTAGCCAGGACAGAGATGCGATTACATAAGTTAGGAGCACTTTTTCTGTCGCTATTTGAGTATGAGATATGACCTCTTACTGGGTAAAAAAAACAAAAACTCCAGCTAAACAAGAATGTCGTGCACTGGCAGCTCTCAATGAGGAAATGGTCAAGTCCCAACCTTAAATCTTCAAAAGTGTGTTTTTAATTTGCAGACGCGTTTGCAAGCGCACTCACCTGCAGCCTGGAGTTGTGAAGCATGAACTCTTGTTGCTTCTTCAAGTTGGCATCCATGGATTTAGACAGCAGAAAACCCATGATGACGACGATGGTTGGTGCTGCTCACCTGGTACCACGACAAGTACACACCTGGTCACCTGCTGCTGTAAGTTACCGTACATTAGCTTGTTAGTGTACTTTTTCTCTATTGGCTATCTTCGTGAACAAACCAGTGAATAAACTTTTTTTCCGTTAAATTCAAAAGTTCAAATGACATTCGTGTGACATTAGTTAGCCACTTTCTAAGCTAGCCGATTACTATACATATTGCTAACAGAAGCAATATGTAAGACCTCGCCTGCGATTCAGCCCAATAACTGTGCAAACACACATACCTGAAGTATTTTAGAGATGCTGAAAATGACGGCTAAATGTCACTGTAGAGCACGGCTGTCATAAATTCCAATAAGTCATAACGTCAAATCATCACTTTCGGCGTTCAGCAGTTTCTATTCCCATTTGCGGACTTCCCACTTCATCTTCTTCTTCTTTTAGTTTAATGGCGGGTTGCAACCATGACTTTAAAAGGTGCATACCGCCACCTACTGTATTGTATTGTATTTGTAATATATTAATCCCACAGCGGGGAAATTCACTTGTTACAGCAGCAAGCAAGATACGCAAGTAAAGAGTACAGTGTAAAGAATACATAGTGACTACAACATGGTTCAGGTGGTGCAGGTGTTGTAGAGCCTGACAGCGGTCGGTATGAAGGACCTGCGGAACCTCTCCTTCTTACACCGTGGGTGTAACAGTCTGTTGCTGAAGGAGCTGCTCAGGGAAACAACAGTGTCATGTAGCGGGTGAGAGGTGTTGTCCATGATGGACGTCAGCTTAGCCAACATCCTTCTGTCCCCCACTTCCTCCACGGAGTCCAGAGGACCGTCCAGGACAGAGCTCGCTCTCCTGATCAGTCTATTGATCCTGCTCCTGTCCCTGTCCGTGCTGCCCCCTCTCCAGCAGCCCACAGCATAGAAGATGGCTGAGGCCACCACAGAGTCATAAAAGGTCCGTAAAAGAGTCCTGCACACACCAAAGGACCTCAGTCTCCTCAGGAGGTGGAGGCGACTCTGGCCCTTCTTCACCCCTTGTGCACTGATAGATCTTTGTACTTTATAATACTTTCTCCTGCTACTGCCCTCGTCCCACCTATTTTGCCATTTCTCCATCATTTGTTTTTTGATTATTGCTTTTACTTCGCCTTTACCAGCAGGTATATCTATAATTTCATTCCTTCTAATTCCCATTTTAGCCATTTTATCTGCCACCTCATTCCCTTCCACCCCTCCACGTGCAGGCACCCAGCAGAATCTTATTTCTATTTTTAACATGTGTAGTTGGAATAGGCTTTGATGTATTTCTAATAATAAATCCTCTAGACTTGATTCCATATTTTTAATACTATATAAGGCTGCCAGAGAGTCCACACAACATACCACTCTATCTGCTTTTATTTCCTCTATCCATTGCAAGCCTATAATAATTGCCATCATTTCTGCTGTATAAACCGAGAGCTGGTCTGGTAATCTCTTTATGATGCTATAATTCATTGTTGGTACATAGATTCCAATCCCCACCTTCCCTTCTTCGCTTTTTGATCCATCTGTATACATATCTAAGTAACCATAATATTTGTTTTTAATATATTGACTTGCTTTATGTCCTTTTTCACTATCTTTCCATTTATTTTTTTAACTCTGTTATATGTATATCTACTTCAGGTTTTGGAAATAGCCAGATCGGAATATTGCTTATGGGTGTAGAATTATTAATATGTATATTTTTTATGTTATATTTATCTATTTTATCTTTAATTACCCACCCAAAGCTATTACTTTTAGTTGTATTATACTCCCAACATTCCTCCATCACATTCTTGGCCAGATGTCCATGGCTACATCCTTTAAGTCTACTCCAGTATGTCAACATAAGTTGATCTCTTCTCAGGTCATACGCTACTTCTCCTAACTCCACCTGCATTGCTTTAATTGGTGTTGATGTGATTGCACCTGTACATATCCTAAATGCTTTGGGAATATTTCTTTCTATTTTCATTAAATGTGTTTTAGCTGCAGCTCCATTTACAAAACTTCCATATTCTATAGTTGTTCTCATCAAAGCTCTATATTTATACATTAGTGACTGTTTATCTGCTCCCCACTCCTTACCTGTAACAGCTCTCATTAAGTTTATTATCCTCTTACATTTCTCTTCTACCTTTTCCACATGGGTCTTCCATGTGCCTTTCTCATCTAGCCACATACCAAGGTATTTAAATTGATCTACTTTTATCATGTTTTGTCCATATAGCATCAGGTTCTGATTTTTTATGCCTTTTTTCCTGGTAATCGTCATGTAACATGTTTTATTGGGTGATAGCTTAAATCCCCAGTCATATGACCATTGTTCTATCTTCTTTATTGCTTCCTTCATTTTACTTGTCACATTTATAGAATCTCGCCCCCTTGCCCAAATCACTCCATCATCTGCATATAGAATCTCGTCCCCTTGTCCAAATAACTCCATCATCTGCATATAGGGCCGACCCAATCCTTCTATGCAAATTCATGAATATATCATTTATCATTATGTTAAATAAAACTGGGCTAGTTACACTCCCCTGTGGTATACCATTTGCTATACTATATTCTTCTGACATCTCTGATCCTATTTTTACTTTGAATTTTCTGTCTGATATGAAATCAAGAACCCAGTTATAGAACCTACCTCTAATTCCCATCCTAATCATCTTAATCAGTAATCCTTCCCGCCACATGGAATCATAAGCCTTTTCAATATCAAAGAATACAACATTCATCAATTCTTTCATTTTAAAGGTTTTCTCTATTTCATGACTTACTCTCACTACAGCATCCATTGTTGATCGTCCTTTTCTAAAACCACACTGATAGTTTGCAAGTAACTCTCGACTTTCAAGGAAATAGTTAAGTCTTCTGACTAGAACTTTCTCCATCCTTTTGCACAGATGTGATGTTAGAGCAACAGGTCGATAATTCACAGGGTGTTTTGGATCCTTACCGGGTTTATTAAATGGTAAAATTAATGCACTTTTCCACTGCGTCGGTATTTTCCCGTCTTCCCATATTGTGTTAAATAAATATAATATTTTTCCCAACATATTTTCCGGTAAGTTCTGGAACATAATATAACTCAACTGGTCTTCTCCTGTTGCAGTATCTTTACTTTTATTTCATACTATTAGCAGTTCATTGATATTCATTTCAACATCCATCACACTCTCCTCACCATCCTGTACTAGAAACACATCCCTATTCTCTTTTAGCATCCTCTCCTTCCCTCGTCTATGATTATTATCCAGATGGTCTACACTATGCACCCCCGCACGTTTGCTTTTTCCTGATCAGTCCCAGCCATTGTTCCATTATCTTCTAATGCAGGTATTTTAACAAACACCTTTTTCCCACTCATCTTCTTCAACATTGACCATACATCTCCTATCTTGATTTCCCTTCCTATGGCAGAACAATAATCCCTCCATGCGTTTGTTTACTGTTTTTAATTACTCTTTGGGCTATAGCTTTTTTCCGCTGATAATTTATTACATTTTCTTGACTGAGCTTCTTCCTTAACCTTCTTAGTGCGCTATTTCTTTCTTTTCCAGCTGTTGTGCACTTTTCATTCCACAATGGAACCATTTTCCTTTCCCTCCAACTGACTTCCAAGGTATACTTTTCATTGCTGCATCTTATTTGTCATCTTAACTGTGCATTCCTCTATGCCTCCTTCCATTGCTATTCAATTTGCTGCTTTGCTACATTCCTCCCTGAATTTTCCCCAATCCGCTTTTGAAAAGCACCACTTTTTATGTCTGGGTCTTTCTTTGATATCTACTTCTGCGTTTATTACAACTTTACAACTTATCAGGAAATGATGACTTCCTATACTTGTGCTTTCATTTCCATACCATTCACAGGAACTTGCCAAGTTATGTGAGAGCAGAGTTAAATCAATACATGACATGCTATTTGAGCGTATATCTATTCTTGTTCCATTTCCCTTGATTAAGCAGACTAACTGTCTGATATCCATGACTTCTTCTACTACTATTCCATTGTGATCGGTTTGCTTACTTCCTCATAAACTATTATGTGGAACACATTTAGGCACCAAAAACAATGTGATTGTTTTTATACAATGTGAGTTTGATTGTTTTTGGTGCCTAAATGTTTCCCAAGTATATTAGTGCGTATAAACGAGAGGAATCAACTGAAATGTCTTTGTAGAAAGGCGCTTTATGAAAGTAAGTACATTTACTTGTACTGCATTTATTTACAGCGCAGCCTTGACACATCCAATATGGCGGCAACGTTGACGTATCGCAGCAGTGGAAAAACCCACCCGGTGCGGTGTTTATCTAAGTCTATGATCCTGTGGCTTAAATCGATCACAATCTACACTGCTGTTGGTGTTGTTATGTTGTAAGGGATGTAGGAAAAAACATAAGTACTGTATGATAGATTAACATAAATATGATAGATTAACAAAGTAAATAAAAACACCTTGATTATGTTAAGAACTACAAACACATATAAGAAGCAACAACGAGTTTGTGAAAATGGACTTTCACATAATTTAGGGTATTTTTTATTAGGTTGTTAATAAAGTCACTTCTGTGAGGAGTAGGACCACAAAACTCACCTCAAGTCAACATAATTTGCAAAAAACATGCAAACTCGCCAACAACGTCATCTATGGCCTTCCAGGACAGCCAATAGATACTTGCCTTTCTGAGGAGTTGTCAACATTGATGCCAACCGCCATAATACAGATGAAGAAGAAGATATTTGTAGACGGTCCCTGCGCTCTGGTCTCGCTGCCGGCTTCTCACAGAGATCAATATAAGTCAGACTGCACAGAACACGGCTCGTTTTGATAAAAAATTGGGTTGTAGCTGTTTGTCTGTGTTGCCACGGTTGGAAAGAGGTATAGTTTGCTGTGTTAGAACCATTCACTTGGGAGTTATTGATACCGGAAGTTTGAATATGTTAATATGTTTCCAGCTTTACCACAGTCGCTTTTGCGTTCCGCAAAAGTTCGTTCTTTTTTTTTTTTACCCATCATATTTTTTTTCTCCATGTCCCCTCCGGGGCTCCGTAGAACAGAGGGCTTTGCTGCTGGAACTGGAGAGAGTGTTCCAGCTTCGTTTGGAGGTGAAAATCGAGCTCAAAAACGTGGCCAGTGGCCAACCACTGCATTAGCCACCACCAGGGGGCATCTGCCGCCAGTCAATTGTTAACCATCGCGTTGGCATAGAAACAAAACAAAATAACATTTTATTTTGTTTCCATAGAAACAAAGAAAACTAAAGGTGTATTTTTTGGGAAAATTAGGTTGGGGACAAAGTCATAATATGAGAATAATAAAGTCAAAATATTGTGGGAAGTAATTACAAAAAACACATTTTCAAGAAGAAAGTTGAAATATTAGGAAAATTTAACAACAGGAAAAATGGAAAAATCCGCATAATTTTACAAGAATAAAGTCAAAATAGTATCAGAATCGAATGTAGTAATCTAGTAAGTAGTAATGTAGTAACCTAGTAATCTAACAAGAAGAAGTGGTAATTTTACTAGAATAAACTTATGAGGAAAAATAACCTTATTTTAGTAGCAAAGTTGAAATGTTAAAGAAGAAAGAGTTTTGTTTTGAAAAGTTGTTAATTTTTTGAGAAACAAAAAAAGTTGTAATTTTTGGGAAATTAGTTTGAGGAAAAAGTTATGAGTATAAAGTCAAATGAGAAGAAAATTGACAAAAAGACAGTTGAAATAGTTGGGGGAGGAGGAACAGTAGAAACAAAAATGAAAAATTTTACCAGAATAAAGTCAAAATATTAAGAGAAAAAAGTCTGATTCTAACAAGAAAAAGAAGTGATCATCTTTGTCACGCCGTGCGTGACTGATTGGACTCTTGTGTTGGTTCTCACTACCTCCTGTTTTGTACCTTTATTTTGTTACACTTCCTGTTTTGTATGGCTCCGTTCTCAGCTGCCAGTGTGTACGTGCACCTGACGCTAATTTGGGTTTCCCTTACAAGTACTACCCTGGTAGCTTCTTTGTTTGCTGGTTGATTGTTCATGCTTTGTCTGCTGTTGATAGAGGTTTGATGCATCACGCTACATTGTCCGTCTTTGCCTTTTTGACACTTTGGAATGAAACTCCTGCTTGTGAAAGTACCATCACCTGCCTGTACTTCAGTTCAAGTCTTTTTACCTGGACTACGCTCCTGTCTCTGCATTCTGGGGTCACGACCGTGCGCAACCGTAACAGAATGAACCGGCCAACATTGTGACGCCGCAGAGCAGGAATATGCAAGAGCAGTTGGACACTCTGATGTGGGAGCCTGACGGCCACGGACACGACGTTCCCCAGCACCACTGCTCGTGCTCCCGTCCGCTTTCGACGCAAGCGCAAGCCTGAGCCAACTCCAGCTCGCCCTCGACGCAAATGCACATCTGGGCCACCTCCAGTTCCAAGTCAGGTTGGAAATTGTTCTCCTCCTTCTTCCACTCCGGCACCCCTTCTTACTCACGTCCCGACACCCCCGGTGCCCGCTTCTCTTCTTCCTGAGCTTCCGTCACCTCCGGTCCGTGCTCCATGCCAGTTCAAGGCCGAGGTCAAGCTTCCTCCTGTCCCGGCACCACGTCTTCTCAAGCTCGAGTCGCACCCTGTTGCGGCGCCATGTCTTCTCATGCCACCACTTCTTCCGGCCAGGGGGTCAGAGCAGGATGGACCTTTGACCCTCCTCCAAGCCTTCCTCCACCCAACTCTGGTTTCTGCTTCACCTGGTCGGTTGGAGCGTTTTAATACTAGTCACCATCAGACCTTCCTCCCTGCATCTGTTAAAAATAAAAGACGTCTGGAATCCGCTGTTGGAAAGGGGGGGTACCCTAAGCTGTGCGACTGGGGATGCACAGCTCAATCCTGTTCCTTCTCCACACCAGGCCGAGGCCGAGACCAAGTCGGCTCCTGCTCCAGGCCAGTCCAAGGTCGAGTTGCCTCCTGCTCCTGCTCCACACCGGCTGAGGTCAAATGGCCTCCAGCTCCGCGGACCTGGCCGCACGAGCCGCCTCCAGCTTCTCCGCTGGCTCCACCGCTGCCCAAGGTGCTCTCCTGCTCGCCTGCGGTAGTCTCATACGACCTACAGCTGCCCAACTCCAGCCTTCAGCTCACCAAGCAACCAGAGGGGTCGTCACGTCGGCTCTGCTGGGCTTGCTGTCCCAGCCTTCCCCCGGAGCCTCCCCCCGCCGCCAATCCTCCACCCACGCTGTGTGACTTTGGACTTGAATGTCTGGGACCCGTTCCATAAGGGGGGGATTAAAAGTCTAAATGTGACGGTACTAAAATATATAAGTTATAAAATAACGAGCAAGCAGCTGGCAGGTGACAAAGTGTGCCCTCTGTGGGTATTGAATAGGTTAGATAATTAAAATGGAAATAAATTAAAGAGGAATTGCATTTAAAATATAATATGATTTCTGCCCAGTGAAAATCAATGAGTTCTTATCTTTTTTTTTATTGACGTCAAACAACATTCCTTGACACACCCCATCATCACTCGGGTGTGTCTTACCACACTTTAAAATGAACAGGATTTACTGCATAAAGGCACACGCATCAAAGATAAGAATCGAGAGCTCAAGAGTAGATTACTTTCTGCTTCTTCTTCCTTATGAGAAAACAGTAGAACTTCCTTATTTTCAGAAAAGGGCAGGCCTGAACTATTATAAGAATATTAATATTACATAACAGAGAATACACAATTCCTTTTTTTGAAGCCCTTCTGTTGTGTGACATACAAGCTGAACCATAAGGTAAGACACTGAATTGGCTTTGCTGTGAAGCTGAAGCTTCATACTTTATGCCTTGTGTAGCTTTCTAAACCATCTGTTTCGATATCTGTGATGGTACCTCTGTGCAATCTAAAAGAAATATGTCATCAAGTAAATCTGATTGATGAAATGAATTTTTCTACATGATATTCACTTGTATTCTAAGCCGTAATGTCATATGTGTGTGTGTATGCATGTATATATACAGTGGGGCAAAAAAGTATTTAGTCAGCCACCAATTGCGCACATTCTCCCGCTTAAAAGATGAGCGGGGTCTCCAATTTTCATCATAGGCATACCCCAACTATGAGAGACAAAATGAGAAAAAAACATCCAGAAAATCACATTATCGTTATCATTATCAGTATAAAAGGCACCTGTCCACAACCTCAAACAGTCAGACTCCAAAGTCCACTATGGCCAAGATCAAAGAGCTGTCAAAGGACACCAGAAACAAAACTTTAGACCTGCGCCAGGCTGGGAAGACTGAATCTGCAATAGGTAAGCAGCTTGGTGTGAAGGAATCAACTGTGGGAGCAATTATTAGAAGATGGAAGACATACAAGACCACAGATAATCTCCCTCCATCTGGGGCTCCACGCAAGATCTCACCCCGTGGGGTCAAAATGATCACAAGAACGGTGAGCAAAAATCCCAGAACCACACGGGGGGACCTAGTGAATGACCTGCAGGGAGCTGGGACCAAAGTAACAAAGGCTACCATCAGTAAGACTACTACGCCGCCAGGGACTCAGATCCTGCAGTGCCAGACGTGTCCCCCTGCTTAAGCCAGTACACGTCCAGGCTCGTCTGATGTTTGCTAGAGAGCATTTGGATGATCCACAAGAGAATTGGGAGGATGTGATATGGTCACATGAAAGCAAAATAGAACTTTTTGGTAGAAGCTCAGCTTGTCGTGTTTGGAAGAGAAAGAATGCTGCGTTGAATCCAAAGAACACCATACCTACTGTGAAGCACGGGGATGGGACCGTCATACTTTGGGGCTGTTTTTCTCCAAAGGGACCAGGACGGCTGATCCGTGTGAAGGAAAGGATGAATGGGGCCATGCATCGTGTGATTTTGGGTGAAAACCTCATTCCATCAGCAAGGGCATTGAAGATGAAACGTGGCTGGTCTTTCAGCATGATCATGATCCCGGGCAATGAAGGAATGGCTTCGTAAGAAGCATTTCAAGATCCTGGAGCGGCCTAGCCAGTCTCCAGATCTCAACCCCGTAGAAAATCTTTGGAGGGAGTTGAAAGTCATGCTGGAGCCTATCCCAGCTGACTTCGGGCGACAGGCGGGGTACACCCTGGACTGGTGGCCAGCCAATCGCAGGGCACATATAGACAAACAACCATTCACACTCACGTTCATACCTATGGACAATTTAGAGTCGCCAATTAACCTAACATGCATGTTTTTGGAATGTGGGAGGAAACCGGAGTGCCCGGAGAAAACCCACGTGCACACGGGGAGAACATGCAAACTCCACACAGAAATGCCCAAGGGAGATTCGAACCCAGGTCTTCCCGATCTCCAGGCTGTTCCTGTATTGGCCAACGTGCTAACCACTAGACCACCATGCAGCCCAAGACCGATAACTGGTAACCTAAATGTAGGTTTCAGTGTAGTTTGTGCACACCTGGAGGGAAGAAGGACTGGAACAAATTAGGATTTGACCAAGTGTTCCTGTTGATTTGTCCTAACCAAATATTACTACTATCAGGAGAACCAGAGTATAGAGGGGAGGGAGCCACCTGCTGTGGCCCAGCAAGGTGCACTATATTCAGGCACACTCAACAGCCGCTGTGACGCCGCGGAGGTCTCCGGCAAACCTTTTGCACTTTTCAAACGCCACGGTGGCTGTTAAGGTTTTTTTGTTTATTTAATGCGTTTTTTGGTGGGGGTTTTTCTAAAATTGTATTTTGTGAATAATAGAAATCCCACACGATTTGGGCATATGTTTCTATGTTTTTTCTCCGGCTATTTACCAGGATCCTGGTCCTGGTAATATGTCTGCTTGTTTACAGCTGACGTGAAAAAGGCCTTAAAGGCAAAATGTTGTGCTGCTTTAGGGTGTTTTTTTTTTTGCCGAGTGGATCATCCAACAGCATGTTTGTGTTTGTCCCCCAGGTCTTCATGCGCTGGTTCCTGGTGGTCATTTTTCAAGTCGTGATCCAAGCACGTGTCCAAGGTGGTCACTGAGAAAGAACTCCGCCATCTCTTCCCTTCCTTGGCTTTAGAGCTTAAATCCTGCCTTTCTCTCACTTTGCAGCCCTCTTGTTCACCGCTGAGGCGGAGCGGGTGTTCTACACGGCCCAGCTCGGCGACGACATCCTCATGGGATGCCATTTCTTCCCTTTACCCGCGGACCCGCGCCAGGACGTGATGGTGTCCTGGTATCGGATGGCGGGGGCCTCGGTACAGGAAGTGTATCGGATAGATAACGGGGTGGAGCAAGTTGAAACGCAGCATCCTGATTTCAGGGGTCGGGCCAGGCTTCTCACAGAGGACATTAACGACGGCTGGGCCAGGCTGCAGGTTGGTTTTGTTGGGAGGGGACCCCCCCTTGGCGTCATGTGGACTGAGTGTGTGTGATTCTGTGATGCTCTCTCAGGTGTCCAGGCTTCGCATCAATGACTCGGGGACATACCAGTGTGTGGTGCGGACAAGCGAAGGCGCCGACTACAAGGACATGAAGTTGTCTGTTACTGGTAAGCACCACCCGCCTTCACGCTTCCTCCACACCAAATTCATCCAAGCACACATTTGTGTCCTGAGAACAGAAAAAAAGAGTCTTTCCCACCAGGTTCCAAGCATAAACATGTCTTAAAGGGTCCCTGACATGATTCATCAGCTTTGCTTCAATATGTTTTGTATTGTTTGTAATTATGTTTGACATTTGTTTGATTTTTGAAAGCAAACGGTAAAGTCTCAAAAATGACATTTATAGTTGATGGCGCCACCCATGACAAGCTAGCTCTTGCAGTTCAGTCTCGTTTCCCGTAGTGATGCCATCGGGGTCACGCCTCTCAACTAAAGCAGAGTTAAACAAAACACTTCTCGGGTTGATGGTTGACTTGATTCAGTGTATTTTTCATCAAAATAGTAGTCATGCCAAAATATTGTGTTGCTGCTGGATGTTAACGGTAGCCTAGTGATCATGTAAGTTTGTTTTCATTTCCAAAAGGGGAAGGTTTAAGACAAAAATGGATGAAGTAAGTGCAGAGAGCGAGAGACCTGGAGTTCTGTTCTTTGCAGTGCTCATTTCACTGGTGACTGCAATGAAGGAACACCTTTTACAGGCTTGAAAGTACGGTATAAACGCATTTTGAAAAAGGATGTTATTCCGCCGGTAGGCAGGGAAAAAAAGACAAGATTGACGTCAAAGTTGCCACGGAACAGTAAGTCATGTCTTGCTTACATAATGTCTTCTAAACACTATTCCATGATAGCGACAAGGCTGTAAAGCATTATACATGTTATATAAACATCTTCTCACAGCCAGATGTTTACTGTGGGGTTACAAAATATACAATCAAAAAAGGCCATAAAGACCCCTGTACGCTAATTAAGAAGCAGATTTAAAAGAATAATTGAAGGGTAAGCAACTCCAGGGTAATTTCCACTTACCATTCTGTGTTTTGAAGGTGACTAATCTTCATCTCCGTGCCTTTAAGTCCATGTTCTGCAAGTTCTCTATTTCATCTCCAAAGGTTTCTCCCTTCTTTTCCCCTCAAACTATTGACACATCGCTCAAACCTTGGCTGTAATCACTGTAAACATCCTCTGTCTCGTTCGCCGCATGTCACTTCCGGAAATGAGACTGAACAGCGGGAGCTAGCTGGCGCCATCAACTATAAATGTCATTTTTGCTAATTTACCGCCAGCTTTCAACAAAACAAACGATGTAGAACATCATTTCAAACTATAACATATTTAAGCAAAGTTGATCAATCATGTCAGGGACCCTTTAAGTCTGACAATGAAACTTGTTTTATTTCCACTTCATTTTGTAAGAAATGAAACTTTCCACTACTTTTGGATTTACTGGATTTTTCTACTGATATGCTTGATCCAGCGGCCTGCGATTGACTGGTGACCAGTCCAGGGTGCACCCGCCGTCTCGCACGATGTCATCTGGGATAGGCGCCAGCCATCCCGTGACCCTAATAGAGACAAGCGGTACCGAAAATGAATGAAGGAGTGAATGATCCATTCCAGGACTGCCGCGTGCGTGTGAAACACTTCACAGTGACGACACAGCCTTTTCATAGCACACAGGAATGCGCGCGTCAATCAATCCGCGGGCCAATACGAAAGCAGTCATTACCAGTAAATGTCTCCCGGGCTTTTTTATACAACACCCCATTCGATTTACCGATTTGCTTCCAAACGAAATGGAATGGCATTGTTTGTACCATTTGTCTCAGTTATAGGCTACATAAAGTATGTCGTCCAATTTACATGCTTAGCAAATGAACTACCACAGCTTCCCATAGTGCTGGGAGCACTCATGCAGCCCCATCACCATGCTAAACAATTACCACTCGTGTTGGTGACCGTTTAGGCACATTTCAGTGGACAGGAAATCCATACTGCTATACAAGCTGTACACCGACTACCCTCCAGTACGTCCCAATTCTGTGGTTTTGTCTCGTGACGACTGAAATCGCCAAACGAATAAAGTGTGCGCCTCATCTCCCTGCGGCAGCGCCCTACAAGACGGTGACCAAGAGCATTCTCAAGGCGGCAGAAGGAGAGGAGCTGCTGCTCACCTGCCAGTCGGAGGGATACCCGGAGACGGCCGTCGGCTGGGAGGACGCTCGTCGGCAAAATCTCACGGCCAGCACCAGCGTGCAGCCGTCGGCGGACCACCTGTTTCGAATCACCAGTCAGATCCGCGTGGGATCGCTGGAGGAGAACAACTACACGTGCAGCTTCCGCGACGGCGGACACTCGGCTACTTTTGTCCTTCCAGGTGAGCTGCAGGACTTTTACACGGAAGGACATGTGGACATGTGAATTTTATCACATGAGATTTGTCTCTTCCTTTAAGCCGTCCTCTGGAGCAGCCGGGGGCAGCCGGATTCGGGTCCTCGGCATCTCTGGGGGCAAGGTGGGTGAGCCGTGACTGGGATGAGGAACCAACCCGCCGGTTCTGATCTACGGCGGAGTATGAGGGCCACATCAAAAAAAAAAAACATCTGAGATTTTGAGAATAAAGTCGTAAATTTAGAAAAGTCGTAAATTTTACGAGAATCACAACTTTTTTCTCGTAAATTTACAAATATATTCTCGTAATTGTACGACTCTTTTTTCTTGTAAACTTCTTGTAAACAACGTTTTTCTCCTAAATTTACACATTTATTCTCCTAAATGTACGACTTTTTTCTCATAAATTTATGACATTGTTGTACATTTTACAACTTTTTTCTCGTAAATTTACAAATTTGCTCTCACAGACGTACAACTTTCTTTCTCGTAAATTTACGACTTTATTCTTGTAATAACGACTTTTTTCTCATAAATGTACAAATTTATTCTCCTAAATGTATGACTTTTTTCTCGTAAACTTATGACATTCACGTAAATTCTACGACTTTTTTCTCATAAATTTACAAATTTATTCTCCTAAATGTACGACTTTTTTTCTCGTAAATTTATGATACTGTCGTACATTTTACGACTTTTTTCTCGGAAATTTACAAATTTACTCTCATAGATGTACAACTTGATGTACAACAACTCGTAAATTTACGACTTTATTCTTGTAATAACGACTTTTTCTCATAAATGTACAAATTTATTCTCATAAATGTACGACTTTTTTTCTGATAAACTTACATTATACTTGTCATTTTCTGACTTTATCCTTGTAATATTACAACTTTTTCTTGTAAATTTACAACTTTAATCTCTAAATCTCATAGTTTTTCCCCCCAATGTGACCCTCATACGCCGCCGTACTAAACCACCTGGTCTACCTCCTGAACTCGGCCACCCCACGATTGACACTGGTGTTTCCACTCTTGTTTTTTGCAGATGACGTGGCGCTACACACCTCCAAACATGTCGTACTAGTCCGTGCACTCCTGGGCACGTGTATCGCCATCGCAGCCATCTGCCTCATTGCAGTGCTTTTGCTAGCGTATCCACATAAAGGTCAGATATATATATATATATATAGACACAAAGATAGAAATAGTTCCAGCTATTTATAGAGTCTGACGTAGACGACCAACTACTTTATTTTTGTCTCGTGCTCTCTCAGTGACTCAGTGGCAAAAACACATGATGTGTAGTCATAACAATTTTCATTTCAATGAAACCAGCCACGTGCTTGGTCACGCTTTTGGAAAATTACAACTGAAAGTGGAAGTGTTACTGTAGATTGATGTATGAATATGTTCAGGGTAATGTTATTTTTTTAAATATAATTTTTAAAATGAAGACTTTAACGAGCAGCAATCATAAAAGAGCGATAAGCGAGGGATTACTGTACGGTGTGGTGCACTTTTATGACGTATTCTTCATCTCCAGCTTGCCTTTGCGGGAAAGAAAAGAAGCAAATGGAGGAGGAGGAAGAAGAAGAAGAAGAAGAAAGGAGAAGTAATCGAGGTAAGTGATTGGAAAAGCATGAGGGATGCAGCATTTCTAAGAGGGGCTACGAGGCTGCGGGTTAAAACATGTACTCTTTATTCTAGTCACTAGTATTTCTAAAGAGATATTGCAGTAGAATTGAGCAAAAAATGTAACATGAGTCATGTCTTTATTGTCTATTGGAACTTGAGTTAAAAAAAAACGAGGAATGGGCCTAGAATGGAACCCTGAGGAACTCTACAAGCCATTTCTCTTTGTAAAATAGCAACAACAACAAAAAAAACATGACAAGGACTCGATCGAGGACGACTTTGCTTGTCTGCAGGTTACATGGATGTCTTTCGGAAACGTTGCTTAGCCCTCACCTCCAGAACCAGAAGGCACTCGGGGGCTGCCAAGTGTGCAGACCTTTCCTCACAGACTACAAGACAAGTGAGTCAGTGGTGATACTCTATGGTAGTAATACAGGGGCGTGGAAAAGTGTTTGCCCCCTTCCTGATTTCTTCTTTATTGCACGCTCGACACACTTAAATGTTTCAGATCATCAAACAAATGTAAATATTAGTCAATGACAACACAACTCAACACAAAATGCACTTTTTAAATGAAACTTTTTATTATTAAGGGAGAAAAAAAATCCAAACCTTAGTGGCCCTGTGTGGAAAAGTGATACCCCCCCAAGTCCAAATATTAAAAGTTGTAATTTTTAGAGAATAAGGGCGTTATATTATGAGGAAAACATTTTAGTAGCATAAAGTTGAAATGTTAAAGAAAAAAATATTTTAGATACATTTTGAATTATATATATTTTTATGCGTATATTTAAATTTAGTATAGCTTTTAAAAGTCACAATATTAGGAGAAATAAAACAAAATAAAGTTGTCATTTTTGGAAAATTAGGTTGGGGGAAAGTTAGAATATGGAAAAAGTCCAAATATCACATGAAGAAAATTTACCAGACGAAAGAGGCAAAAAAAACAGCAGAAATGAAAAACAAAACTGTAATTTTACAAGAACAAAGTCACAATATTAAGAGAAAAGAGATGTGATTTTATAAGAATAATGTTGTAATATGAGGAAAAATAACATTTAATAGCATAAAGTTGAAATATTAAAGAACAAATGTCATTTTTCAAAAATGAAGTCGAGGGGGAAAAGTTGTAATATGGGAATAAAGTCCAAATATTAAGAGAAGTCTCATCCTCACGAAGAATTTATTTATTTTTTACGAGAATAGCACAGAGTTGAAATATTAAAGAAAATGTTTTATTGTTAACTGAGAAGGTTTGGAAATTAAAAAAAACTATTGTCTTCTTGTTTTTTTCCTCAAGCTGCTACTTTTTCCTTGAAGTCTTCGGCCGTCCCTGCGCACTCACGCCTGCCACACTTTCACAAACGCTCCCCTCAAGAATTGTGGGGGCTCAGAAGTGAGTTGCTGCATTTGTCAGGGTTGCGTTGTTGACGAGGCTTTCGGTCGCTGATGTCACAGGCGGGGATTCCTCAGCATGTGCAGCAAATGAAACGACGTCACGAAACCAGCGGAGAGATTCCCCGCCCTCTACGGAATGCTTTTTGCATGACTTGACGTGACCTGTTACCTCTTCATACGTCAGGGAGAAGAAGATCCTGTGACGCTGTGAACAATCTGTCTTGGTTTGGGAAGTTAGCCAAAACAGGAACAGGAAGTACAGGTAGCACAAGTTGGACTGAGCCAAACAAGTCTTTATACTTGTCACGATGACTTTCTCCATACGACAAATACGACTCCAGTGGCTTTTTGTTGTCAATTCATTCCAAAATAAAAGCCGAGACCCTGTTTGTCATAAGAAATCATGTAAATCCACTTCATCCATTTTATGGAGCATAATTCTTTAGTTGTACATGCAGAAAACAATGTGGACGTCCTGTAGATCCATGCAAGATGCAACTGAAACGTCTTCTTCACCTTCTTTATCAAGGTGCTGACGCTCGCAACGTTCTTTGGCCCCCATGGTGGGTTATTTTGGAGCTGCACTCCATAATAAATGCTGAGTCAGCAATGGGTAGCATGCTTTCTTTGGGAACTCGGAACGACACAGTACGGGACAATATTGTGCCAAAACTGAGAAATTATTGTGGTGAAGGTTTTACTCAAAAACCAAATAATACAAAAACTGTACGAAAAGGGAGTTTCCACCGTACAGTAAAGTGGAGTACAAGCGTGTCCAAAGTGTGGCCCAGGTGCCACTGGTGGCCCATCAATGTTTTTTATTGGCCCGAGAAACATCCTAGAAATATAATTTCAACAGAAAACTAAAAAAACAACTAGCTGCAACACCAAAAATGGAAAAATCAGCAGTCATTTTCCAATAATCAAGTCAAAATACTACGAGGTAAAAAAAAAAGAAGTATAATCTAATGGAAAAAGTCGCAATTTTACATAAATAACGTAATATGATGAGGAAAAATTATGTCATTTCAGTTGCATCAATTTGAAATATTAAAGAGATGTTTTTTTTAAAAGATGTAATAATATGAAAAACAAACAACATAAAATGGAAAATTAGCTTGCGGAAAAAGTTCTAATGCTATGAGAATCAAGTCTAAACATTCATGGAATGAAGTCACAACTACGAGAAGAACATTTACAAGAAGGAAGTTGAAATGGTGACAACATTGAAAGAAAACAACAGCTGGAATTTGACAAGAATAAAGTCAAAATATGAAGAGAAAAAAAGTTGTCCTTTTACAAGAATGATGAAATATGAGGAACATGACATCATTTCAGTGGCATCAATTTTAAATATTAAAAAAATGTTTTCAAGTCATCGTATAAGAAACAAATCAACAAAATAAAGTTGACATTTTTGGGAAATTATATTACAAAAAAAGTGATATTGTTACAAGAGTCAAAAAGAACATTTACGTTAAGATCAAATAGTTAGAAAATGTAAATAAAAGAGCAGAAATGAAAAAGAAAAGAGCTGCGGTTTTCCGAAAATAAAGGCTAAATACTAGAAAAAAGTTGTCGTTTTAGAAGAATAACATAATCAGGAAAAATAGCACATTTGAAAGATTAAAGAAAGACATTATTGGAGTTGTAATATTGGGAGAAACAAACTAAGTTGTCATTTATGGAAGATTAGCTTAGGAAAAAAAGTTATAATGTTGCAAGAATATTAACGGAATATTAACGGAATAAAGTTATAATTACGAGAAGAACATTTACAAGAAAAATGTTGAAACAGTTAAAAAATGTAAATAAAAAGGCAGCAATGGAAAAAAAGACAACCTTATGATTTGTGGAGCTGTCGAATGCTGGACGCTCAGTATGCAGAGACGCAGGCCGCGCGCAATTAAAAGTGTTCATGAGCACGAGCAGGTGCAGGTCCAGGTGCAGGTGCAGGTGCAGGTGCGCACAGAAGTACAGGATGCAGGCGACACAAAACGACGGAGGAAAAAGGCTCTGTGAAAACATACACGGACGCCTCGGCCGGTGGCAACAGGTAATACAGGAAGCGTCTACGTGGCAGCACAGGCCAGGTACACAGAGGCAATGAACCAGCGCAGTCCCTGTGACCACGCTGGGCTTATAAACCCAACTCATCGCAACGGCACACAGCCTACACAATCACACGGGGCTAAAGGGCTGCAGCTCACCCCCAGCAGCGAGTGCAGCGCGACAAAAAACACTGTAGTTTTACAAGAAAGTCAAAATATTAAGAGAAAAAAGTCTGAATTTGACAAAAATAACGTAAGGTTATGAGGAAAAATAACATCATTTTAGTTGCACAAAGTTGAAATATACGTTTTTTTAAAGTTGTAATATGAGAAAGAAAACAAAGTTACATTTTTGGGAAAATAGTTTGCGGAAGAACTCATAATGTTGCAAGAATAGCCAAAATATGAGCCAAATAAGAAGAAAATTTACATTAGAAAAGTTGAAATTGTTACAAAATTGATATGAAACAACAGAAAATGTGGGGAAAAAAACATCTGGAATTTTACAAGAATGAAGTCAAAATATTAAGAAAAAAATGTGTAATTTTACAAAAAATAATGATAATGTCATATTATGAGGACAAATCATGTAATTTTAGTCGCACAAATTTGAAATATTGTTTTTAAAAGTTGTAATATGAGAAACAAGCAAAACAACCACTAAAGTTGTAATTTTTGGGAAATCAACCCGATAAGAAGACAATTTACATGAGAAAAGTTGAAATAGTTGCAAAATTGATATAAAACAGCAGAAATAGAAAAAACAGCTGGAATTTTAGGAGAATAAAGTCAAAATATTAAGAAAAGAAGTCTTAATTTTACAAAAAATAATGTCATGTTATGAGAAAACAATGTCATTTTGGTAGCCGACAGCCCCAGCGTGGGAATGTTTGGTTTTTAAGCAGAATGAGCGCGTGAACACCAACGACCGACACGGACAGTTTTCTCAAATGGACAAAAAACTACCGATGGAGGTGCCCTCGGGCAGAGGAGCCTTCGTCCCCAACAGTCGAAGCTTAGTGAGGCGTTTGGTCGGCAAATAAACAAAACAGTGCAAAACGGTGCACGCTCACAGACATGTCGCTCGCTACATTGCAAAAGAAATGCAAGCATTCAGTACGGTTATATGGCGTACGGTTACAGGCAACTTCTGTGTCAAGCTAATGTGGCTCACACAGGTACACTATCCTTGAGTACCACCTAGTGGTTCAAATGTGAATTACACCTCTCATGACAATGAAAAAACGGTCTCAAAGAATGTTGTCGATAAGATCGATTATCGACAATAATCTGTAGCACAATTATCGAGCAGCAACATTTTTTATCGCGGCAGGCCTGCTTCTTAGCATCTCTTTCAAAAATATGAAAGTAGCAAAGTTGCATCCTTTCATTTTTCACCACGTGGCCCTGCTGGCCCTGCTTTAGTAGAGCATTAGGGACCTCCAGGAATAAACTTAGAATGTTATGACACTAAAGTGCTCATTTTAGGTGGGAAAAAAATACACAAAATGTTGTGATAATAAAAGGAAATAGAATATTTGCAGATAATTGCACTGAGAGGTACTTTAGCCCCAAGTAGCTGAATAAAGAAAATAACACGGCGGCCATGGTTTTCAACCAATCATGTGATGTATTAGCCAGAAAAATAATAGCAAAGGCAACACATTCAGGTTGCCCGTTTTGACAAAATGTCACCCTTTTGTGTGCAGCGCTTCAGGAGGATTAGAGCTCCAAAGGAGAAGACGACGTAGAAGTGTGTATTGTTTGTGCTGTGTGGCTCACGTTTCGCAATGGAAACGTATGGCGGCAAACACAAACTTTACATTTTTTCAGTTCACGCTTCCCCCTGCAACCTGCATCGCTTGCTCACTAGATGGCGCCATTACCCTATCCTCCGTAGAGTCCCTCGATCTGACGGGACTCTAATCCTCGGAAGCCGCACAGACGCCACCGTGCAAGAACCGCAAGACACGCTTTAGTCTGATGATATCATTTGCCATCACTATTTGCAACAACACAAATGACGGTTGGATTCCTGTCCAATGGCTGAACAGAAACCTCCTTTTGTGTAAAAACTATTTCCTATAAAGTGAACACAATAATATTAGATATTTGTGTTCATCACCCACATCTTGTTGTTATTTTTTCAAGTACTGTGTAAGTAAGTGTAAATAAAATAATATACAAATAAACCAATTTAAAAGAAAGTACTTTGATTTAAAAGTGACTAATTGAAATGAATGAACAGTACAGCATATGGAGTCACGGCTGTGTGTGACGTGGACAGCCAACAACACAACAACTCCATAAAGTACCTCTCACTCCCAAACACGCACACGCATCCCCAACATGCACGCCCCCCCGCCCCCCATTTCCTCTTTGGATCTCAACCTTGCGGACCAAAGGGCTGGTTTCATCTTCTGGTAATTAATATTCGGCGGAGGAAGAAGACGACGACGAAGTAGGGAAGCACGAGGAAACAATTATTTCTATGATGTGGAGATGAAACGCACGCCGCGTGCACACAAAGCCATGCACGCGCTGCTAGATATTTCTTCTCTGTGCCAGTCTTCCATCCGGACATCACTGATGTAGCGACTGAGTTGTGTTGCATTGCTTTGTGTTCCTCGTGTGTATCGTTTGTATGCACGCGAAGCCGCAATCTGCCTTTTTCTCAGCTTTTTCAACGCACTGAGAATAAAAGTGACGCAGCCCACGTGTGACCTGGAAGCAAAAACGCGTATATGCAATTCAAAACAAAAAAAAGAAAGAAACACAAGGAAAACTGCCACTTTATTCCCAATTTCTCTGGCATCATTTGTAGATTTTCTATGAGCTCGTGTGCGGATGAGCTCTTGAAGCGTTTTGGGTCATGAAGTGAAAAGCATGGATCTCCATTGTTTTTATCCAACGCACAAAGAATTTGGAATTTTTCCCATTCAATTTGGATTATTTCTTTCTTTCTTATACAATGATCCTGTCCTCGTGTTTAGATGCGTTTACTGAACTACTCCAATTGTGTTTGTTTATCCAAACACAAAGAAAATGTTTGATTTTTGTTGGCTTTTTCTTTTTTTTTTGTATTAAAACCCAAAAGACTTAGAAATTGTGGAGACACGTGCTTTTCACTGGACAGCCACTTTATTCCTTCCAGTATATTTGGCGTCATTTGTTGAATATTTGACTTGACATTTCCAGGAGATGCACTGCCTTTATTCAGCTGCTCTTCAAGTGTTCTGTGTGACGGCGTGAAAAGCACGTATCTCCAATTTGGTGTGTTGTCTTTTTATCCATTGTTTTGTTTTTTTTGTTGCATAAAACCAAAAACTCTCAATGGTTTAGATTGATTGATTTATTTAACATCCAATAATCCTATCCTAAAAGTTCATACTTACTGTTGCACATTGGATGTATTTCTTGACGTTTCTTGTCAAATCAAATGAAAAGCATGTAACTCCAATTTTGTTTATCCAAATGCCAAATAAATGTTGGATTTTTCCTGTTTTTTTATTTTTTTTAGGTATAAAACCAAAATACTCACAGAATGTGGAGATACGCGCTTTTCCTTGGACAGCCTCGTTACTCGAAATATAGTCTGAGTAATTTGTTGTGCTTCCATTTAGTCACTCATCCGTTGTTGACGTGTCTCGTGAAATGAAATGAAAAGCAGAAACAGAAAGAAAATGCACAAAATGCAGAGATACGTGCTTTTCATTGGACAGGCAAGTTCCTTAAGTAAGTAGAATGAGTTTTGGTCGTATTTGAGGGTATCCTGTACCTGTACCTGTACCTGTACCTGTATCTGTACCTGTACCTGTATCTGTACCTGTACCTGTACCTGTACCTGTACCTGTACCTGTACCTGTACCTGTATCTGTATCTGTACCTGTACCTGTACCTGTACCTGTACCTGTATCTGTACCTGTATCTGTATCTGTATCTGTACCTGTATCTGTACCTGTACCTGTACCTGCTTTCACCTTTCCATTGTTGAAGTATCTCATGAAGTGACAAGCCTGTATCGCCAATTTAGACTTTTCCCCACATTTTTCTATTTGAAAATGACACAAAATGTTAGACTTTTGTTCTTTTTTGTGTATAAAACCAAAAACTTGTGAAATGAAAAGCATGTATTTCCAATTTGCTTTGTTTTTTCCCCCCCATTTTTATTCAAAACACAAATAAGTATATTTTTATTGCGTAAAACAAAAAAAAACCTAAAAAAAAGTGGCGATAGGTACTTTTGACCGGCCATCCACGTCTTTGGACATCCAGTGAGCGTGTTGTGTTTTGGTTTTACGCCGCGTGTTCGTCCATATTGACTTGTATTCATGAAACCACATCTTGTCAAATGAAAAGAAAAGCATGTATGTCCAATTTGGTTATTTGTTCTGTTTTTATCCTGAAACACAAAAAAAATGTTTTTGTTTTTTTTTTGCATAAAACCGAAAAACAGCAAAAAATGCGGAGAGCCATGCTTTTCATTTGCGTAATTTCTTTTGGTTTTAGTTAAAAGCAAGTATGTCCAAATTTTGTCCCCCCTCTTTTTTTTAATTTGAAACAAAATGTTAGATTTTTGCTGGGTGTGCATAAAAGCAAAAACGTACAAACTGTGGAGGTGCATGCTTTCCATTGCAAAGCTAACTTGCATGGCGTGTCTGGGTTGCGTATCAGCTGATATTTACAGTAGCTGTGGTTCTTAAAACCACCGTTGAAATGAAATGAAAAGCACGTATCTCCAATTTCTGTTCCTTTTTATCCAAAAGACAAAGACAACGTTAGATTACTGTATTGTTGGGGTTTTTGCGTGCGGAAAACCAAAAACAAACAAGATGCGGAGATACGTGCTTTTCATTGGACAGCCATGTTATTGGAAACATTTGTTTTGGTTCTTTTCATTTCATTTATTATGTTCCTGAAATCTCCAATTGAGTTTTTTTCCTTTTGATCTGAAACCCCCAAAAATGTTTTGCTGTTTTTTGTTTTTTTTTGCATGAACACAAAAACGTCATTCAAACTACATTCCTATGGAAAAGTTGAGGATTGTTCAAATCCTCGTCAGGCGCTGACCCTACCCAATCAGCGGGGGATCAAATACTTATTTTCTTCGGGTTTTCAACGCCTGCGATTTTGTATGATTTGGTTTCTGGCAAAAATGTTCACGCGGGTTGTCGTACGCCACGTGGGTTCTGGCGGAAGGTTGCGCGTCACACACCCAACACCAAACGCGGTGACGCACGTTCAAGGAAAGGTGAGGAAGATGAAAGCGGGCTTGGATAAGACACGCCCGCTCGATAGCACGAGCGCCCGGCCGTCAATAAGCACCGGGTGCCGTGCAGCAAAGCAGATGAACACGCGGGCCGAGCCCATCGGACAGGAAGCCTGTTAATCTGCAATCCAATCCGGCCCGAGTCAAGTGAAACCCGGCTCGGCTTGACTGAGCGAGACCTGCGAGGAAGGAAGCGAAGGACTCAGGAAGCGGCGTTCAGAGCTTTCACCAGTCATATCCATCACCAGCGTGCACGTGTGTGTGTGTGTGTGTGTGTGTGTGTGTGTGTGTGAGTCATTAGAGGGGCCGGGCCGCAGCGCCGCATTTTAACTAAACATCTTTTCCATAAAATAAATGCTTCCAGGTTAGCGCGGGTCCTCGGAGAAGCCGGGTCGCCGAGGGTTTCTGCGCTGCCACTCATCTGATCCCAATTACCAGGAAAAGACCGGGTCACGGCGTACGTGCACGCGCACGGAGCTCACAGTGCGAGCGTGGTGCTGTTCCTTTTGACTTCCAATTGACACACGGTCACCCCGCGTTAACCTTACACAACAAAAACACCAATTACATGACTTTTATGCAAGACTAAAGTATTGGGACACCTTCAGAACTTTCTGTGAGAAGTTCTACTCGTCCAAAAGTAAGCCCAGGGGCTACTTGTGTCATATGCAAAATGCTAAAGTGCTAAAGCTCGCGCCTAGCAACATAGGTACTATGTATGGAACACTTCATTTTGAAGTGCAAATGCTAGCGCCTAGCAAGATACCCTGGGTACTATAAATGCAAAGTCCTGACACTGATTTTAATTTTGGGACAATTGCTCCCCCCCAAAATGTCAATGCTAACAATGTAAATAGCTAGCATGTTAACAGCTAGTAACCTGCATAGATACAGTACATTGTGATAACATGGCAACATCTGTTGCTTCAGTCGGTCATTTGTTAAAAGTGTCAAATCTCCATGTGAAATGCTAAAGTGCTAAAGCTAGCGCCTACCAAGATACCGTAGGTACAATAAATGTAAAGTCCTGACACCAATTTTAATTTTGGGAGAATCTCCCCACAAAACGGCAATTCTAAGGATGCTAACAGCTAGCACGCTAACAGCTAGTAACTTGCATAGATACAGTACATCGTGATAACATGGCAACATCTGTTGCTTCAGTGGGTCGGTCGCTAAAGTGCTAACTCTCCATGTGATATGCAAAGTGCTAATGCTAGCGCCAAGAAAAACGATTCTATTTGCATTTTTTAAAAATGTTTTATGTTGTTGAGTCGCCTCAAATTTGAAACAAAAATTTTAAAATAAAAATAAAAAAAATATTGAAAATACAAAAATGAAATACAAAAGAAAAAAATCAAAAAATCAAAACAAGTGTTTTCCTTTAAATATCTCTGTCAGCATCATTTGACCTACATTTGGCTGGTTTTAGCGTGTTGAAAAGAATAAAGTTGGTCTCCCCCCGCAGCTTTAAGCATTAATTATAATTAGCGTCCATTGTCCTGCCCTCTGCTGTAGCTCATCATCATCAACGCATGCAGCGATGTCCACCTCTCATCTTCTACCCCGCTGGAAGGAAGACTTGATTACGCTCGTCTCTTGGTGGGGGGGCGGGGTTCTGACATGGAGGGCACTCTCCTAGCCAGTCACTTCAGATCAGCGCGTGTGGAGGAAATGGCGACGGACACAAAGCTAAATATGTAATTCCTCCCATGCCGGTAATCATGACGGCGGGACTGAGGGCGGCTTTGTTCGCATTTGCTGCAGAAGCGCGTGCACGCAGGAAGCTTGGAGGTAAATGTTCAAGTGGGGGTGTGGGGGGGGGGGACAGACAGGAGCAATTGTGCCAATGACTGACGTGGCGAGCGCGGCGGAGGAAGGAAACACTCTCGCCGCCCGCCATTTAGTTGAGCTGATTATTAGGGATATCCAGCTTCCTCCTCGCCTATTTCCCTGTTAGCCCCGTAAGAGCATCCACCTGTAGCACGGGGGTGGGTGGGGGTACTCCATCCCACCAGCACCCTCCATCTATAAATATTAATAGGCTAATCTGCACTATTTGGTTTGAACCGCTGCTCTGAAAAGGTCAGAGATGCTCCGGCGAGCATCAGAAGATCCTTTTCATTTGCATAAGCAGCCCATTATGCCGCATTTCTTATTCATGCGCTGATTGGAGCCTCCCTGGCATCTTCTGGGTGGCTTCACGCACTCTTCCACACTCCAAAAGGTGATGAGGGGGGAGAGGAAAGCGTGTGAGAGATGCTACTCTCACATATGCAATATCAAAATCAGCCTGAAGGGAGAAGAGGATGATAGGATGCTGAGTGCAAATTGCCTTTTAACATCTTCTCTACTTCCATTTGAGCTTCATCGTGTACCTGTGGACCACCGGGACACACGTCGGCTACACCTGCACAACACCGTGGGATGCTTGTCATCGCGTCGCATGGACGGCCGTTTCCAACTCTGTCACGGAACGGTTTGCACTTCCATACGCCAAAGTATTCGGGCCACGTTGAAAAAATGATCATAATCGGAGATTTCCACAATAAAGTCGTTCATTTACGAGAATAAAGTCGTGAATTGAAGAAAAAAAGTCGTACATTTACGAGAAACAAAGCCGTAATATTACCTTTCACCGAGGCCAAAGGTCACACGAGTCCGCCCCCCTTTCATAGCGGTCTCAGGCAATGCCTGTTACGACGGCGTATTCAAATCATCGGAGATTTTGAGAATAAAGTGGTCAAGTTACGAGAAAGAAGTCGTACATTTACGAGAAAAAAAGTCGTACATTTACGAGAATAAAGGCATACATTCAAGACAGAAAAAGTCGTAAATTCACGTGGAAAAAAAAGGTAAATTTCTGGGCATAAAGTCGTAAATTTAAGAGAGGAAAGTGTCGTACAAGTAATGAAGTCATAAATTTAAAACATCAAAATCTGTTAGTTAATGAGAACATTTTTGGGGTAAATTTACAAGAATAAAGTCATAAATTTAAGAAAAATTCGTAAACTTACGAGAAAAAATTGGAAAAAAAAAATTGGTGAATTTACGAGAATAAAGTCATAAATTTAAGAGAGGAAAAAGTCGTAAATTTACAAGAAAAAAAGTCGTACATTTATGAGAATTAAGTCATAAATTTAAGACAGAAAAAGTTGTAAATTTATGAGAAAAAAAATTGGTAATTTTTAAAAAATTTTTATTTTAAGAGAAAAAGTCAAACTTAGAGAAACAAATGTTACATTTACGAGAATAAAGTCACAGACTTAAGAGAAAAAAAGTTGTACATTCATGAGAAAAAGGTCGTACATTTACAAGAATAAAGTCATAAATTTAAGACAGAAAAAGTCATAAATTGAAGAGAGGAAAAAGTTGTAAATTTCCGAGAAAAAAATTCATACATTTACAAGAATTTGGTCATAAATTTAAGACAGAAAAAGTCGTAAATGAGAAAAAAAAGGCATAATTTTACAAGAATTTGGTCATAAATTTAAGAGAAAAAGTCGTAAACTTACGAGAAAAAAAGTGGTAAAATTACGAGAATAAAGTCACACATTTAAGAGAGAAAAAGTTGACCATTCATGAGAAAAAGGCGTAATTTACGAGAAAAAAGGTCATATTACTTCCTTTGCCCAAGGCCATAAGTCCCTCCTTTTCATAGCTGCCTCAGGCAATGCCTGTAACAAAGTTACATGTTTTTTCGTAAATTTGGTTTTAAATTGTCGTGAATTCAAGCCAATAAAGTTGTACGAGAATAAAGTCGTAGATTTAAAAGAAAAAAAGTTGTAAATTTAAGAGAAAAAAAGTTGTACATTTACGAGAATGAAGTCATAAATTTAAGAGGGAAAAGGTCGTAAATTTACGACAAAATAGGCCTAAATTTACAAGAATAAAGTCATAAATTTTAGAGGAAAAGTTGTAAACTTACGAGAAAATAGTGGTAAATTTATGAGAATAAAGTCACCGATTTGCGAGAAAAAGTTGAACATGGATGAGAAAAAAGGCGTACATTTACGAGAAAAAAGTCATAATATTACCTTTGCCCAAGGCTAAAGGTCACATAAGACCCCCCTTTCATAGCTGTCTCAGGCAAAGCCTGTAACAAAGTTACATGTTTTTCATCAATTTTGTTTTGACGTAAATTGACTACACTAAAGTTGCACATTTACAACTTTATTCTCCTAAAAGTGGCGCTAATACTCCGTCGTAACAGGCATTGCCTGAGACAGCTATGAAAAGAGTGGAATCATGTGACCTTTGACCTTGGACAAAGGTAATATTACAACTTTTTTCTCGTAATTTTTTTCTCAGAAATGTATGAGAATAAAGTTGACTGTATTCTTGTAAATGTGGCCTAGTAGTCCGGCGTACTTTAAAGATCAATATGAAAAAAAGTATTCAAAAAAGTAGAAAGTATTTTTTTTAAGTATTTTTTATTTTTTTATTTTATCATTGAGAGGTATTTTTTTTCGGTTTTAGTCTAGTATTTGAAAAAAAAATCTAAACATTTGCGCAACTTAGACCAAAAAGAAAAAAATGACAAAAATATAAGTATTTTTTAAATCAGTTTTTCCCCCAGTTTTAATGTATTTTTTGTTTTCGGAAAAAAAAACTCAAAATGTTTTGTGCCAAAATGTATTTTTCCCTATCATATTTTGCTATAAATAAGAGCACATGAGCTGTCAACATGATTTCAAAAATCTCTTTCTTCAGTTTTGATCCGCCATTAGTTTTTGTCCTGCGTGCGACTGAAAGAGTAAAGTGTGATTCACCAACTTCCCCACTAGGTGGCGCAGCTACGCTTGAATCGTTTACAGCGGCGCATTTGTTGTTTCACAATATGTTTATTACGGCGCTTTGAAGTACGACGGAGTGCTGGGGCCTCACTGGAAAAAATAACGGGAGATTTGGAGATTAAAGTCATCAACTCATGAGAAAAAAAGTCATAACTTTACGAGAAACAAGGGTTGGGCAAAGGTTATATTCCACCTTTTTTCTCATAAATTTATGACTTTATTCCTGTAAATGTACGACTTTATTCTCGAAATCTCCGATTTTTTTAATACTCTGTCGTATTAAAGTCACACAAAGCCGCACACTGCCAGGCAGGAGGCCTCCAGGAGACCAAAGAGGAGGTTTATGGATGTAGTGAAAGAGGACATGAAGGTAGTTGGTGTGAGAGAAGAGGATGCAGAAGACAGGCTTAGATGGAGGCCATTGATTGGCTGTGGCGACCCCTGAAGGGAAAAGAAGAAGATTAAAGTCACACAAAGCGTTTTTTTTCTGGAAAAAACCCCCATTAAAATTGCAAAAAAAAATCGCCTTAATGATTAAAAACAAACATATAAATTTATGTGCACATTTCTTTCAAATCGGTGTTTAAAGTCGCACAAACCTGTTGGAGTTTTTTTCCGAAAACAAAAAGTAGATTAAAAGTGAAAAAAAAAAAGTACTGATAAAATTTTTTTTTTTTTTTTTAAAAGTCACACCAAGGTTTAGAGGTTTTCCTTTCTGGAAAAAAAATTAAACTGAAAAAAAAACTCTTCATGATTAAATAAAATATCTATTTTTGTACTTTTTTTCATACTGGTCTTTAAAGTTGCGTACAGCTTTTGTTTTTTTTTCAGAAAACAAAAATACATTAAAAAAGTAAAAAAAGAAAAACCTTAATGACTAAAAAAAAAAAAAAAAAGTGTACATTCTTTTCATATTGGCATTTAAAGTCGCACTATGCTTTTGAATTTTTAAAAAAACAAAAATAGATTAAAATGGCCAAAAAACCCTCTTAATGATAAAAAAAGTATACTATTGTACTTTTTTCATGTTGGTTTCAACACCAGTCACGCAAAGTCCCACACAGCTTTTCAGTTTTTTTCTGGAAAAAAAAATTGAACGTTAAAAAGCCTTGTGTGACGAGGCTTTTGAATTTTGTTTAATAGCAAAAAAATAATTTTAAACTAAAAAAAAAACCCTTTCAAAATTCAATGATTAAAAAAAAATATACAGTATATTTTTGTGCATTTTTTCATATTGGTCTTGGTGTTTAAAATTGCACAAAGGTTTTGAGTAAACAAAAAAAAAAGATTAAACCTGCAATTTGAATTTTTTTTCAGTCATTAAAGTCACACAATGCTTTTGTTTTTTTTCCTATAAAAAAATTACAACTGCAAAAAAAACACTAATGATCAAAATGTATATATATTTTTTCCTACATTTTTTTTCATATTGGTCTTTAAAGTTGCGCAAACCTTTAGATTTTTTTTCAAAACCAAAAAATAGATTACAACTGCAAAAAAACCTTGTGTTGAGTAAAAAAACAACAACACATTTTTGAATTTTTTTAGGGTGATTGAAGTCACACAAAGCTTTTAAGGGTTTTTTACTTGAAAACAAAAAAACGTTATCATAAAAAACAACAACAACAATTATTTCATTAGGGGGAAAAAAACAAAAAAATTCATACAAAATTCAATTTTTTTCTCTTACCGTTTACTGGAAAATGTATCATAATTTTCTGGAAAAAGTCCTGATTATTTTTGGAAAAAATGTGCCTCTATAATCACACCAAAACCTCTGAGTTTTGTTCAAAATTTCTGAAAAAACTACTCCCGTAAAACCAAAATACATATATAACAAAACAATTCCAAAAGGGTTTTGTAATATATCATTAAGTTTGGGGATTTAAAATCACACAAAACAGTTTTTCCTGTTAGATTCAGATAAATTGAGAAAACATTGCAAAATGGTTTAAATATCATAAGTTTGAATTTACAGGAAACACATGCCTTTAAAGTCCCACAAGAAGAAGTTCAGTGAGGCTATGATGAAGTCTGTGTTTTGCTTTTTCTTTGGCTTTTCCTGCCAGGACACCATCGGATCTGCAGTGCATGCAACATGTGGTTGTATATGATGGCGTCTGTCTCGTATGGGATGTTTTTCCATGGTGAAAGTGTTCCTAATGATGTGAGCAGTAGTGTTTTGTGTATCATTTGATGTTCCTGTGGTTTGTGCTTCACATTTGTCACATGAATCACTGCACACGTGTGGTTATCGTCCTTTTTGTGCACCGAAAGCTAATAAAACATTTTTTAAAAAAGAGTTGACAGAATTCATGTAGGTGAGTATGTTTACGAGCGTCGATAAAGATTGAAAGCACGCATGCCAAGGGGGCGGGTGCACGGGTATTTGAGGTAAACATTTGTTAAAAAAAAAGAAGAAAAAAAAAGAAGCCGTCCTCCACTTGATAAATGTCAACCCAAATGAAGCTATCAGCTGAAAGCAATTTCCTCGCCTGCGCTTTGCCGGCGTTGCGCGCCAGAGACTCGGGGAGGTTTTCTTCGCCCCTCCATCGATCATGAAGCCTCTGTTTTAGGCCAAGGTACACAATGCCCCCCAAAATTGCTGACATCTGGACACGGAGCGGCCAGAGAACGAGAGAGAGAGAGAGAGAGAGCTGCCATTTCCACGCCAGGCCGCCTTACGTCCCCCGCTTGTTTATCCAAAGACTGTGCTCTGTTTAGGCCATTAAAGCAAAAGCACGGACAAGCCAAGGACGGGCGGACGCTGCCTTCGTTGCAGCAACTTATTTGGAACAAACCTGGCAACAACCTAACGTGCTTGTGGGGATGCCCGACTGCACCACAAACAAAATAAAGACAACGTAGTAGTCATCTTGTTGACGGTCTTGTAGTCCATCCCAGTCTTGTGTAGGTCGACAATCTTGTTTATGGTCTTGTACCCCATCCGGGTCTTGTGTAGTGCCACACCCTTGTTGATGGTCTTGTACCCCACTGGGGTCTTGTGTAGTGCCACACCCTTGTTGATGGTCTTGTACTCCATCACAGTCTTGTGTAGGTCTGCAATTTGGCTGGCCATTCCAGTGTTGTGTAGGTCTACAATCTTGTTAATGGTCTTGTCTTGCATTCCGGTCTTATGTAGGGCTACTATTTTGTTGATAGTCCTGTAGTGCATTCCGGTCTTGTGCAGGTCTACAGTCATGTTCATGGTCTTGTAGCCCATTTGGGTCTTGTGCAGTGCTACAACCTCGGTGATGGTCTTGTACCCCGTCCCAGTCTTGTGCAGGTTTGCAAACATGTTGGTCTTGTCACCTTTTCCAGTCTTGTCTAGGTCTACAAGCTAGTTGTTGGTCTTTAAGTTGTTGGCTCTATTTAAGTTTTGTGTAGATCTACAATCTTGTATGGTCTTGTAGCCCATTCCAGTCTTGTACAGGTCTACAGTCTTGTTGGCGGTATTGCAGCCATCACAGTCTTGTGCAGGTCTGCAATCTTGTTGGTCTTGCAGCCCATTCCAGTCTTGTGTAGGCCTACAAGATTGTTGGCGGTCTGTCGTGAATTCCGGTCTTGTGTAGGTCCACGAGCATGTTGGTGGTCTACAATCTTGTATGGCGTTGTCGTCCATTCCAGTCTTGTGCAGGTCTACAATCTTACCAACTCCTACTGACTTGAGATTAGGGGTACTTTCTTAAAGAGACAGGACTCATTTGTGTTTCATGGGGGTCGGAATGCTGGCTGGTTGGTAGCAGATCAAAGACTTATTTCCCTCAGTCAAACCCAAATTCATTTATGACATTTAGTTTATATTTTTCTGCATTCAAAAAAATCTGTTTTGCTCGGTTAAAATAAAACTACCCCAAAAAATCTTGACTCTTCATTTTTTTTTGTAAGGGGGATCAAATACTTACTGTCCCCACTGTATACATCATCATCATAACAATAAGAATAGTGAAAAGAGAAGTTAGCCCCCTCCTCCAATCCTTAGCGTTCTAAAAATATGAGCAATTTCAAGCAAATTCAAAACAAAGACAAGCAAGCAACATTCACTTTGTTAACCTCCCCTAATGGACCATTGTGGTGCCGTGCACACAGGAAAAGTCCATTATCACTCAAACTAATGGTGGGGGGGGCTGAAAGTGGAGAAAAAGAAAATAAAAAGCAATGTCTCACACACACACGCACACACACACGCACACACACCCACTACAAAGCGGTGGTGAGTCCATCAATAACCATGTATTGGAGAGAAGGCGTGTGTGTGTGTGTGTGTGTGTGTGTTGCATGGGAAGCAAACGTTTGTGTTGACCGTGATGTTGCTGCACGCAGGCGTGTTCCACCAAGACAAAGCGCCGGCAGCCGGGTGCGCTTGTTTTATGTAAACAGACAGCCCTTGTGGCGAGAGGTTTGATGAGGAGGAAGCCCACAAATCCCATTAAAAAGCCATTTGTCGCCAAGAGCTGTATTTATTTGAAGACAGGAAGAGTGCTAGCTATTTCTTTCTTTGTGTGTGTGTGTGTGTGTGTTTTTTAGACAAACAACACTGTAATGTGCACGCCAGGCCAGTAGATGGCGATGGTGGAGAACCACGCACATTGCTGCTGTCCAACCACAACGTGTGTTTTCAGACACGTATTGTGGAAGAGCTGTTAATATCAACATGATGAGGATGATTCCGTTGGCCCGTGTGTGTGGTTTTCACCCTAACAGCTCCTTGGTCTTCACTGCCAGATGTTTGTCGATGTCTGCCGACACGTCGTCCGCCATCCGCTGAATCTGCCGAGGCAAAGGCGCAACCGCTTTACAAGGAAAGGCGGCGCTCGAGCAGCCGCGAAAACAACAGACCTCAGTCCTCTTCGCTGTAGGGTTGGGTTTACACATGATCCCGTACCGACACCAAATTGGTTACTTTAGAAACGGTGCCGGAACCGGTTCTTTAAAAATACTAGCTTTTTTATTTTTACTGAATTTTATGACATGCAAGTTGAACAGAATAGTCCGTTGAAATTAGGGGTGTCCCATGTGGTTAGCAAACAGCTTTGACCCACAGGCCATCAGGCTTCTCAACGAAGCACTCACACACGCCCACGCAACACACGCACACACTCATAGCACTTTATTTATTTATTTATTTATTTATTTATTTATCTATCTATCTCTCTATCTATCGGTATTCATGTCTCTTCTGTTCTTGTTGCTTAATTTGTCGGTATTAATGTTTCTTTTGTTCTTATTAATTTTCTTGTGTTTTTTTTCTTTTCTTGGGAGAATGAACAGAACAAGAACTTCATTGCATAGTATAACTACCTGTTTTACTGTGCATACGACAATAAAACTCTTGAATCTTGAAGAGTGGATCTCAATGGTGGGTTGCAAACAGCAAGTCAAAAATGACATTAAAATATGTAATAAACAAATGTCTGACTTGAAAAAATTGCAAAAAATCACAAACATTAAAAAAACAATGATTAAAAAATGCACAAAATAATAAAAATATGTAATATATGACTGATGTCAGACTTATTTTGAAGTCAATTTGAACAACATTTTAGTCGTCTTCCTCCTATATATGTATATGTTCATTCAACAGTGGTTCATTCAACATCTGATGGTGTAGTATTTGTGATACTTAATTTTGAAGTAAATGTGAACAATATTTCAGTCGTCTTCCTCCTTGGTATATGTTCATTCACCAGTTAGAAGTCAAACATCTGATGGTGTGCTATTTTTGATATTTCATTTTCATTTCTGTGCATTTGTATGAATGCATTTATCACGTTCTTCCTCATTTTGTTGCTAAAATGCATGAATAAATTCCTCTAAAATGCACTTTGGATGTGCAATTATGTGTATTAATGTTTCAAAATATGACAGGTGATTTAAAAAAAAACAACAACTACATTTGCTTGGTTTGACTTAAATAAATGTATTTAAAAAATATAAGTAAAATAAAAAAATAAGGTAATGGATAAATATAAACGGATAAATATAAAAATGGCTTGAAAGTGTAAAATAAATAAATAAATAAAAATAATAGAAATGACAAATACAAGTGCAAAAAATAGAAATGTAAATAAAACACACACACTCCCTCTCCATGTGTTAGCTTCTGTGTGTTGGTTGAGAAGTATGCCCATGTAATAACCCTCCCCTCACTTATCTATTATCACATGTAAATACTTATTTCTGTTACATTGTTTTTCTTCAACAACAAAAAAAATGTAGAAAATAATAAAAATAAAAAATGACTTCAATAAATGTGGTTTGTGACTTAATGACCATTGGAAAATGTGGGTCCCAGATTGAGACTATTTGAGACGCCAGTCCGCTTCTATTCGCCGATTTGATTTAGAGGAGTCTGATTAGACTATCAATCTGCGAAGATGTCATGTGATCACGATTGTAGAATTCTGACCACATGGGGGGGTTGCTGCCGAGCATAGATTTGTACATAGAATGTCTTTGTTTGTGTTCTACTGTAAATAGCCTATTTTGATACTGTGCGTGTTCAGCGGAAGACCTATACTTATGCAAGATGGCGGCGCGTACACACAGCGAAGCCCGGCGTCTCCTCCAGATTTGCAGTTTTGTAGTTGCAGCCGTCCCTCGCTACAACGAGGGTGAAACATAGCGTCCCCACTCTATCAAGGTTTTTCACAAAGTAATTAATAAATGATTGTGGTTTCGTGGTTGAATACGGCCTGTTATTAGTAACACAAAAGCATATTGTACTTATTCTTGGCCTAAATGAAGCATTTTCAAGCATAAAAATGGCTACATGAACTAAAATATAGTGACTATATTATAATACAAGGCAGAAGAAGCGTTCTAATTGTGAATGTAGTATTCTACATTGGCCACTGGGTGTCAGTGTTGAGTGAGACAAGGGCCAGATGTGATGGCCAGAACAGGCATTTATTGCAAGTTTAAATGATCTCACAACAGACACAATAATAACAAAATAATCCTAATCATAACAATAACACAGGCTACTGTTGGGGCCATAACCCACAAACAAAAGCTAAAACTCAACTCTGAACCTCCGACATCACGTCACTTCCTGTCCTCTACACATCTGTCCGCCCGCCACTTTGGTCCGCTAGGGCAGGAGTTCTCAAATGGTCTCAACCTGGGCCCTACCTTTTCCAATGGTCATTAGGTAGCGACACACTTTTATTTAAGTCATTTAAAATTGTTTTATGTATTTTTATTTTTTACACTTTTATTGAAGTCACTGCCATTTTTATATTTATTTATTCCTTGATTATTTTATTTACATTTCTTATATTTGTATTTAAATCACACCGTGCAAATGTATTTGCTTTTTAAAATCCCTCTTCATCTTTTGAATGATTAACACGCATAATTACATGTCCACATTGCATCTTAGAGAAATTTCTAAGAAGAACACGATATCTGCATGCATACAAATAATGCAAAAACAAAATTGAAATATCAACATTGCACTAAATAAGACCACGAAATCAGATATTTCCCTTATAACTCTGCAATGAACAAATACCAAAAGAGGAAGATGACTAAAATACTGCTAAATTTACTTTAAAATAACTTGTGACCCACACAGAATGGATCCGCGACCCACCAGTTGACAACCACTGTGCTAAGGACCACAGTTAGTGTGACTTACTTACACACAAACAGGAGTTTTATTTGCATCTTAAATGGCTTATTTACTCTCATTATGTCTACTATAGCGGCAAATGTGAGTGGAAAGCCATTTAAAGCCGTCATTCTAATACACTGATAAGACAATGGCCACCAGGGGAAGTACGCTGCCCTGAAAAAAACAAGGAACTGCGAACGCACGAGTCTATGTTATCTTACTGTATTTATGTCTAATATGTCTTATTTTCTCTGATTATGGGCAGTACAAATGTAAAGGTGACTATCGGGGTGTTATTTCATGTCTAGAGGGCTCTAATAATGTTAAAAAAATGTACTTAGAAGATGGTTTTCTGTGCCAATGCCATTATGTGACCAAGTTCTGGTAGGCATCCCTACTTACCTGTTTCTCCACGAGACGTATCGTGTCCTCCGAGTGCCCCTCCTTGGCCTTCTTCACCTGCACCACCGCGTTGGAGCGCACTCTCCTCAGAGCGTCTTTGGCCTTGTTGCTGAACTGCTTAGCCGTCTTGGCGAGGTTCTCTCTGTGCTCACGCGTCACCCTGCCGATGAAGTAGTAGCAATTGACTTTTCAACCTTGTTCCAAAAGTTACTTAAGGTCCTACAGGCTGAAAAATCTATCATCTCCTCCACTTTTGAGAGAGGAGGTTTCACTACACATCCTAAAATAAACATTTCAAGTCTTAATTCTCTGAGGGTATAGTTTAATATTACAAAAAATATTCAGAGTCATAATTTTTGGAGAGAATAATTGAATATTATGGGAAAAATATTTTGTACAAAAATAAATTCATAATTTTCTGAAGAAAAAGTCAAATTTTCTAAAGAAAAAGTCCAATATAAAAATTGTTTTGTTTCGTTTTGTTTTTTTTTTACACAATATTACAATATTACGGGAATGAAGTCGTAATTTTAAGAACAAAAGCTGAAATTTTGCAAGAGTAAAGACAAAAGGAGCCGCATAGACCCCTGTTTATTGATGAGACTGAGGTGGAGAGGGTGAAAACCTTCAAGTTCCTTGGCACACACATCAGCGAGGTCCTCACCTGGTCTCACAACACCCAACAAATTATGAAGAAGTCCCAAAGGAGACTGTACTTCCTGAGAAGACTCAGGAAATTTGGCATGTCCACCACAATCCTGAGTTGCTTCTACAGATGCACTATGGAAAGTGTCCTTACCGCCTCCATCACTGTTTGGTACGGTAACTGTACAACACGTGATAGGAAGGCACTCCAGCAGGTGATCAAGACCTCACAGAACATTGTTGGGGCAGCCCTCCCCTCACTGCAAGACATTTATAAATCTAGAGTCCTACGCAGAACACACAACCTCATCAAGGACAGCACACATCCACAACACTCATTATTCACACTCCTACCGTCAGGCAGACGCTACAGGAGTTTGAAGTCCAGGACCACAAGGCTGGCAAACAGCTTTTACCCACAGGCCATCAGGCTTCTCAACGAAGCACTCACACACGCACGCAACACAAGCACACACTCATAGCACTTTATTTATTTATTTATTTATTTATTTACTTATTTATTTATTTGTATAGTTATTTGTATTTATGTCTCTTCTTTTTGTTGTTGCTTAATTTATTGGTATATATGTTTATGTTTCTTATGTTCTTATTCTTATTCTTTCTTGTGTTTTCCTTTCTTTTCTTGGGAGAATGAACAGAATAAGATTTTCATTGCATAGTATAACTGCTGTTTTACCATGCACATGACAATAAAACTCTCTTGAATCTTGAATCTCTTGAATCTTGAAAATATATTACAGGAATGAAAGTTGCAATTTGACTAATAAAAGTTGTCAAGTACAAAAAAAATATATTAGAACTTTATTTTTTTATTTTTAACTAATTCATTTTTTAATGGGAATAAAGTCATAATATTACAGTGATGCCTTGGTTAACGTTAATCCAGAAGGTCCGACTCAAACAAAAACGGACTCTAACCAAAGCAAATTTTCCTATAGAAAATTATATAAATCCAAGTAATCGGTTTCAGACACCCAAAAATGTTAACACAAAACTGTAAAACAGTAATTATAGTTTTACATGCGAAAGATGATGCAAAAATAATTACAAATGACAAATGCATGGGCACATTTATGAACATTGAACATCACTTTTACCTAGTCTTGTTATAAACCCCTCCCACAAAACCATTCATTAATAAAATAACCCAAAATAAAAACATTACTTATTCTGCTGCAACCACTATTAAAAATATATCAAGATTCAAGAGTTTTATTGTCATATGCACAGTAAAACTGGTGGTTCTGCTATGCAATGAAATTCTTTTTCTGTTCATACTCCCAAAAACTAAATATCAATATCAACGTTCTAGAACCAATAAACATGTACCTTGCCGTTTAATACAAAAAATGGAAAAGAGCGCGGGCGAAGTTTCCTCATCAGGTGTCTGGTGACGTGTGCTATGTTTGACTGTGGATGCCGCAAACATGCTACAGTAAATTGGAATGCTTATGTTTTGTTTTTGGAAGTAGAAATGAGTGTTATGGATGTCAAATGCGGCAGTGCGGATAGACTGTTACGAGGGACGCTGTGTAGGTGTGCATGTGTGTGCACGCAGCCGATGACGAAGCCTCGCCGTGACATTTACATACCTCTGAAATGGCAACAATCTTCTTTTTAAATGGTAAAATTCAGATGTCTTGCACCCTTGTCTTGGTCGAGCGCCTTTCTCTTTTATGCGGTCCATGTGTTTGTTACATCGTGCATCTCTCTACAAGTCTGATACAAACGTTCTAAAATGGCCCCCGCGGCCCACAATGCATTGCACGATCACATACGAGTATCGCGAGATTTCATTTTGTGCGCACGATCCAAGATGGCGACGTAAACAAACCGGGACAGTATTTTAGACGCTAAAGAAGCAGGTGAACGCAAGCCAAGGCAAAAAGTTAGCAAAAGTTTCGTATGTTAACCGAAAAACACGCTAACCGGGGCGGACGTTAACTGAGGTACCACTGTATCTAAAAACACATAATTTTAAGTGAATGCGGTTTTAAGGTGCCAAAAAAATACAATAAATAATGTAAAGTTTTAATTTTATGCGAAAAATCTAATGAGAGAAAAAAAATCTTGCAAGAAATGCGTCATAATTTTCAGAGGGAATAGTTTAATATTTATTCTTTTTGCCCCCAAACTGAAAATGGTACAGTTCCCCTTCACAGCCACCTACTGCTTCATTCTTGCCAGGGTGCACGCTGCTGATTGCTGAAACTACTGCTCACGTAGGCCCGACAAACAAACACAAATACCATTTCCACCTTGGAGTAATAGTAATAACATAATACCGGTAAAGTAGTATTTGTAGACGATACTACTATTTTGTGCGGAAATGTAAAAGCGCAGAGCAAAGTGCAAAGATGAGCTTGTGTAAAGTTTGTATTCTCTACTCAAGGTTTCCGTTGTCAGCTCTGCAATCACACCTCGCTTGTTTTAATCACATGCGATATTCCACTTGGCCATTCTCCTCCTTTGTCCTTAATTGCCAATTTCTGCCGGGTGGAACTATTTGCAAACAATCCAAGAGCAGCGTATATTTACCGCAAACAATGCGGCCTAATTACCGATTCCGCCGCCAAATCAACCGCAGCGCCTTCTTGTCTTTGGAAATGCAAATTTCAGGCGCGCCAAGACTGATTGGAGGAGGTAAAGGGGGGAGTAAACGGCCAGAGTAACACCTGCTGCTGCTGCATGCGCCTGGAAGCACAAGCATGCATGCATGCTCATTAACATGAAGCGCAGTTAGATATTATATGCATCATTTTAAACCACATGCAGCCTTCGTTATGTTTAACGCACACAGACTGGACAGGCAACTGAAAATAGCAGCATGTCATTCAAGTTACTAACAATACAACTAATGCAGCTTGGTCACTGGAAAGCCAGCTGCCACATACGGTATTGTACCATGCAGGGTCAGATTGAAGCACTACAAAATAAAAGTGAGGTGTGGGGGGGTATTGTTGTTGACACCGTTTGTCTGGTAGTTAGCAGGGCTACGCAGAAAACCACGCAACCAATTTCTATGCAACTTTGGGAAGGGATGGCGCAGGTGCCAAGATAGAATCCGTTGTAAGTGGGTGCAAGTATGGTCCCATCATCTTCCTTTATCAGCCATGCGCCACACAATAGGATTTGTGTTGAGTCTCATTTAGATTGTGGTCCAACTATTTAGGCATAGGAAATGTGACAAACATGGGAAAGACACTTCAGAGGAAGTGATTTTTCAAAATAAAAGGCTTAAGTGGTGGAGAAAGGCAAAAATAAAGCATTTTTTAATATTTCTCTGTGTGTGACAAGTGCACAAAGACAAGCGGGGGTTATTGTTAATGATCACAGTTTGTTTGTTAGCGAGCAGGTCTACACAAAAAACTACTCAGCGATTTCCCATGAAACATTACAGAGGGGTGGCGCAGGTGCCAAGCAAGAACCCTTTTTATTTTTTTTCCAATATGGTTCAGTTTCTGATTGCAGAAACTGCTGCTCGCTACAAGCTAAGTCTAAGGTTGACTTGTGGTCCAAATCAATCAGACAGGCTGAGAGACAAACAAATAAACATACAAACTATACTTGCAAGGAAGTCATGAGAAGATTTTTCCAAAATAAAAGACTTAGGTCAAGTGGTCAAATTGGCAAAATTAAGCAACGGTCCATATTCCTATGTGGTCTCCGAGCACCAAGTGCACACAGAAAAGCGGGGGTTATTGTTTATGATTGCCATTTGCTTGTGAGCTGGCAGGGCACCAAAAAAACTACAACATTTTCCACTAAACTTTATAGAGGGGGTGCCAAGCCAGAAATGTTGATATTTTGGTGCAAGTATGGTCCTGTGTGTGTACCGCATGTTATGTTAGGCTGGCTTTATTGAGTTAACTGGTTGCTAGCAGGACAAAGATCCCAGTCTTTTTTGTTTGTGCCTTCACAATAAAGGCCATTCACTGATATCTACCACCAATTTCTTGTCAGAGTGCACGTTGCTGATTGCTGAAACTGTCATTTTCACTCTTTTTGTTGCTCCTTTGGGCTAAGGACAACTGGAAGGGAGTAATGACAATTTTTCAAAATAAAAGTGGCTGAATTGGCAAAAAATATGCATTTTTAAATATTGGGGGTATAATAAGTTCTCTATATTCAGCAAATGATCTCCCTATAATTAAGATTGAGTCCTGAGTAATAGAATAACAGTTGAGTGTTATTGTATATAATCTATGTGTTGCCTGGAGGAGGAGCAGGAAAAGCAGAGTGAAAGTACAGGGAAAGTCTTTGTGTGTTTAAGAGACTCACTTAGGAACGGGCACCTTGATGATTGTCCCGTCCACCTCAGGGTTGAGGTTCATGCTACTCTCTCTCAGGGCACGGGCGGCCGCCGTTGTAGCCTGAAGGCACGCAAACACAAGAAGGGCGGGGTGAATATGAAAAGAAAACTGCAGGTAGTGGTCTTTCTCCAGCTGGCAATCATTAAGGTGTGTTTTGTGTGTGTATGTGTGTGTGTGTGTGTGTGTGTGTGGCGGCCCGTGCACTGTGGAAGTGCCTTGGGCCACTGTCAGCGCCAAGTCCTGTGGGACAGGACTGAGAGGTTGCAGGGCAGGGCGCTGACCCCCAGTGACCCGACAAGGGTGTCTGCTTGCGACACATGCACGCACACCCGCACACACACACACACACACACACCCACACCCACACACACACACTGAAAAGAAAAACAGTAAAAGCTAGAAGAATAAATCAATGACAGAAAAGTGTTGCTTCTCAAGGTGTTTAAGTGACAGAATAAACAAAAATCGTAAATGTACGTGCTTTTTCTAACGTTATACCAACTTTATTCTCATACACATACTGCTTTAATGGAATATAACAGCTTTATTTCCTTAAAATTGTGACTTTTTTCTTTTAAAAATGACACATTTTTCCCCCCTTAATATTCCGATGTAATTATTGTAAATTGGCAACATTTTTTCCTAGTGCTATAACAACATTATTCTCATAAAAGTACTTTTGACTCATTCTATCCCAGCCATTTTTGACAGAATATTGTGTTCTAAGGCTATATAAACGTGGAATCTACCACAAGAAGGTCCCGGCTTTCATCAGAAAAAAACATTTGTTTCTACCTTTTTCCATTCTTTAGTAATCAGCAGTAGAACATAGGTAAGTTTCAGACAAATTTCAGTTCCCAACTAGAAAAGACAGAAAACCAGCTTCTTGTGAAACGATACATTTCCAGCATAACTTTCACTTTGACTTTTTGCTTTTGTGACAGCTCAAATATCAAAACAACTACACCAACACAAAAAAGGGGTTGTTTTACATCAAAATAACTATTTCATTACAAATATAACACCATGAACTATTTACAATTTTCACCTTTGGAACTAAACTGTGTGTGCATGTGTGCGTACGCGTGTGCGTTCAATTTCCCTACAATGGGTAACCTGCAGGCTACACTCCTCCACGCCCTCTCCATCATCCTTCCTATCGTGTGGTTTTTCCGCCCACGTGACCACAGCCAAGCTCTTATCAAATGCGTTTCTGCCACCTTGTGGCCGTTTTTATGGCTTTAAAGTGCTGTGAAATGTTCATGCTTTAGCGGAAAGTTGCACCATCACCTTTTTTTTTTTGTACCTCTCATGCAAAAAAAAAACCGTAAAAGACATATAAGTACGTCACTGGGATCGGCCGGTTGGGTTTATACAAACGCTTAACTACGTCTTTGGTATTGAATGAGTTAAGGTAATGTTACAGCTTTACTCTCGTAAAATTACAACTTTACAACTTTTCCCTGGAGAATATTACAATTTATTTTCATAAAACTGTGACGTGATTCTTTTCAAAATGTGACTTTTTGCTCCCATCATATCGCAACATTTTTTGTGTAAAATGTGACTTTATTCTCACACATTTATGACTTTTGTTCCAATGATCTAACAACTTTAGTCTCCTAAACATCCTGCAGAATTTACACTTTTGGTCCTGGAAAATTGCACCATAATTTTACTTTTTTTTTTTTTTGCCGCACAGTGGCCTAGTGGTTAGCATGTTGGGTTCGAATCGCCGCTGGGCATCTCTGTGTGGCGTTTGCATGTTCTTCCCGTGCGTGCGTGGATTTTCTCCGGGTACTCCGGTTTCCTCCGATATTCCAAAAGTGTGCATGTTAGGTTAATTCAGTGGTTCTCAGTTATTCCCCCCCCAGTTATTCATTTTTTATCAAATGAAATAATTGTAGTTTTATTTTAAATGTGAAATATATACATATCTATATAAATACATTTAAAATCTTTATAAAATAAAATATGATGTTTTTCATAATCTTGCAACTTAAGTATTGCAAAATTTCTACTTTATGCTCAAAGAATGAAAACTTTTTCAATAGTGATTTATTCTTGTAATTTTTGTATTTTTAAAATATAACATACATTATTTGTTATAATATTCTCATAAAATATGTTTTATACATTTAAATTGTGTATTTTATTTAACATTTTAAACATAAACACTCAACAAAAATATAAACGCAACACTTTGTTTTTGCTCCCATTTTTTATGAGATGAACTCAAAGATCTAAAACCTTTTTTCACATCCACAACACCACCATTTCTCTCAAATATTGTTGACAAATCTGTTTAAATGTGTGATAGTGAGCACTTCTCCTTTGCTGAGATCATCCATCCCACCTCACAGGTGTGCCATGTCAAGATGCTGATTTGACACCATGATTAGTGCTCAGGTGGGCCTTAGACTGCCCACAATAAAAGATGATATTGTGTATGTGGAAAAAGTTTTAGATCTTTGAGTTCATCTCATAAAAAAATGGGAGCAAAAACACAAGTGCTGCGTTTATGTTTATGTTGAGTGTACATACCTGTATATAAACAATTCAGATACACTTTAAATGTTTATTAAATAAAATATGACGTTTTTTCATAATCTTCCAACTTAAGTATTGCAACATTTCTACTTTATACTCATAAAATGAAAACATTCTCAATACTATGACTGATCCTAGTAATTTGTTTTTTTAAATGATTTATTTTTAGTAAATTGAAATTCCTACCAGGATGACACAATGAGCTCGCTAGAGTTGTGTTGCATTTCCCCCTCCTCCTCCTCATCAGGTCATGTGATGCATGTGTGGAACCCTGACGGATCGCTGGCGCTTGTTTATCTGCTGCGGTTGCCACAAATACACCTGAGCATGAGGTTATTTGAAGCAGGCTCTGATTAAGATTGCGAGAAAGGGAGGCCTCGTTAACGTCGGCCTGACTGGACATCAGATAGGCTGAAAATCTTCCATCATGCTGCGTGACATTGAGGGCCGAGTGGTGCAGAAATGCAATCTTGACAATCATCATGTAACCACAAAAAGGCAGCATTGAGAGATTGCAAACATCTGAGCGTGTGCATTTCTTGCAAACAATTAGCTGCATGACAATTCCCTTTGCTGAGCATTCCAAAGACTTTAAACATGAAGAAAAATGTGAATATCATTTTTTTTCCACCCTTTCTCCTTTCTTTCTGGACAGCTCCTTCTGGTGTTTTCCACCGGGAGGAAAGAAATGGCAGCCAGATTAAAGGAATTTATTTGTGTGCGTTGAATTAATTCCTTCAGCTCTTGTTTCTTTTCCTGAGCGAGAGCTCAGACCCCTGCGTGCTCCCTCCCAGCGCCGAGTGATAGATTCGGCCCCTGCCTCTGTTTGATTGTTCTCCGCATCAAATTCATCACCGCTTCCGCTCCCACGACCACCAGTCCGGCGCAACGGCAAAAAAGAGAAGGAAGCGGAATGGCCCGGGCCAGGTTCTTGTTAATATGTTCGAAGGAAAAAGGGGTTTGGGGGGGGGGGCGGAGAATTTCGCTGAAGTTTGACATCAAACACGGACGGACGCGCTGAAAGCCAAGAAGTGAGCTGAAAGGAATGTCCGTGTGTAGTGTGCCTTAGCGATGCTCACCTACACACACAAACAGCCTGCATGCTGCCTGCTGGTCAGTGACTGCATGGCAAACAATGGAAGCTAAAGCTAAAGGGTCGACATCACTACGGGCCTGGTAGCTGTGGGCACCGTGGGCTCTCCTCAAGTGTCGGAGCAGTGTGTGGTCTGCGGTTAGAAGGAACACTTACCAGAGGAGCCCGGGCTGGGGGGTTGGGGGGAGTGGGGGGGTCACCCTTGGATGAGTGGCTAAAGATGTTAGCGCTCTCACGCTGCTCTACAGCATTTGGGCCGTTTACATCCTCAAGCAACACTGTGGAACTGCAACAGTGCTTGCTCTACCACTGGGGTCTTCCAATAGCTGTGGCTGTAGGCAACCTCCTCATGTAGGCTTGTTTTTTGGTTTTTGCAGTATCATCGAGAAGCTTTATCTAGCTCTACCTGCGCTGAGCAGTCTGCTCCTTGGCGCTGTTGCAACAGTGGTTGTGTTTGCTGCTGCGTTGTACAATGTACTTAAATGACCAAGTGGTCAAAAAGAGATACATTTCCCTTTGCACTTGTTCAGTTCATGCACTATTAAAAGATGGAAAATGTAGTTTTTATATATAATGAGTTTAATAACAACCAGGGCTGTTTTTTTTTTGACACGCGATTAACACACACAAGTTTGTTTGACCCTCGGCCGACGCCGTACTTTGAGGAAGCAGCGGTGACCGTGAAGCTACAAGCGGGAGCAAATATTGAGCAGGAATGGAGAAAGAAGGGTATTTTGTAAATGTAGCTTCCAATCCCTGGCAGATCGCTCTCGCATCAAGACCAAAGTTATTCGTATCTACTGTCGCTGTGATTGGAAATGTCACGGACTACGTCGTCATCGACTTGCCAGAGAGAAGCGGGAAGGTATTGAATCACTGCCGGTATTGTTTTATTGTCATTTATACAGTGGTACCTTGGCATACAAGTGTCCCAACTAACGAGTGTTTTTTTAAAGATGCTAGTTTGGGCTTGGAACTGCAAGCAAAATGGCCTCCCTGGCGAGGTGTTCATGGCACGTCTGACCGGTATTAGGCCTCAGGGAAGACCCAGGACACGTGTCTCTCAACTGGCCTTTGGACGCCTCGGGATCCGCTGGAGGAAGTAGCAGGGGTGAGGGAAGCCTGGGCTTCCCTGCTTAGGCTGCTGCCCCCGTGGCCCAACCTCACGTAAGCGGAAGATGGATGGATGGATGGATGGATGGACGTTATGTAAATGGCACATTGTTGGAGTTTGTTTAGATGTTTTAATAGATGGCTTCATTGGCGGAATAGGTGCATCCCATTACGTGCATGGTTAGCTGCCTCGTACTAGCTGTTTTTCTCTCTTCACAATGCACAAAAGGGAAAGACGTGTTCATGTCTCACATTAGGATTGTAGATGATGGGCAACCTTTTTTTTTGTGCAGTTTTCCTTTAAATGCCTGCATTTTATTGCTTTAATTGTCACATTTCACAAGAAGCCAGTAGATCTACTGTTCGTACGCTACATGATCATGATGGTGTAATGTCTTCAATCTAATAAATGCCTGCACTTTCCAGACCACCAGTCTGGAGGTCTGGACAGTATAAGCCTACTGGATGACGCACAGCTCTAATTAGTCTTGTGTTGCTAAAGAAGGATAGAAAGAACTACAAAAAAAAAAAAACACTAAGAAGAAAAAAAAAGAAAATAATTCATTCCTTCCTATCCCGGAGGTAAGATGAGGTCATCTCCTCTTGTGACACACACAAACACACACGTCTACACTTTGAACACAAAGTTCAAGTTTTCGGTGCTATCTTTCACTGCAGAACCAGTGTCCCCCGAGTGATCAATCAATTAGCATATGAGATTTCATTGGCGGGGGGGCTACGGGGTAAGATTAGGCTCCATTTTTTCTACGCAGCCTGATATTGTATCTTCTTTTTTTTTTGCCTCTTGAGTTGGGATGGAAACATTCCACTTGTGTTTGTGTGTTTGTTGTTGTGTGTGGTGGTCTTACCTCGGGGAAGCTGCTCATGTTGACCAGAATGATCTGAGGGGATTTCATGGAGACCTGACCCAGCTGGTTGAGGGGGAACTTCCCGTCTTGGGTTGACACCACAATGTGGTCCAGAGCCCCTAAAACACAAGCGCAGGTACTGTAATGGAATTCTCATTACTATCAACCTGCAATGTCATTATTAAGGAATTATTATTACAGTATACACTTCCAAAAGTTCAGACACACTTTCCCATTCAATAGGATGCAAAAGTGTTTTAAAATTTTTGAGTAGTTAGCCTTTTTCCACAGAGACTCATAACAGAGGAGCCAGCATGTTCTCATCCAAATGCAGGACACCAGCAGTGTGGGAAATTGCAGTATAAATACTGTATACAGAAGTAGTCAACAGTTTGGAGATTCTTTTCCATTTAATAGCATGCAAAAGTGTCTCAAAACCTTTCAATGGTTAGCCTCTTTTATACAGAAACATGATTAGGCGTTTATTCAGCTGTGCATTTCACACAGAGCGCAGCAAACTGTAGTATAAAATATGTACCCCTCAAAAGTTAGGAGACACTTTCCCATTATATAGCATGTCAAAGTGTCTTAAAACTTTTGAGTAGTTAGCTTTCTTTCACACAGAAAGCCCACAAAAATGGCAAATGTGACTTATAACAGATGATGGGGCATTTATTCATCTGTGCATTTCACACGGACTGCAGCAAAGTGGTAGAATGCCGTATAAAATACTTGTCTACAGTGCACGGTACCAGTCAAACGTTTGGAGACACGTTCCCATACAAAAGCATGCAAAAGTGTCTCCAAACTTTTGGCTACTTGGCGTCTTTCACACAGAACTCTCACAAGTGTATGCATCAGCTTCATAAGAGAGGATCCGGCATTTAGTCATTCGGCCAAGTGGGAAACTGCAGTATAAATACTTGTCCACAATATGGAGAAGCGGTCAGAAGTTTGGAAACACTCCCCTATTCAATACAATAACAAAGTGTCTGAAAACTTTTGACTGGTTAGCCCTTTTCACACAGCGATCCAACAAATCAGTGCATCAGATTCATAACAGCGGAGCCGGACTCATGACAGACGATGGGGCATTTAGTCACCTGTGCACTCCACACAGAACCCAGCAAAGCAGGACAACGCAGTTTAAAATACTTGATTGCAGCGTACGGTACCAGTCAAAAATTTGGAGACACTTTCCCATTCAATAGCATGCCAAAATGTCTTCAAACATTTGACACAGAGCTTTGTTTTGTTTTGAATGTAAGAGCATGGGATGGAAATGTCCGTGAAAATGCGCCTTTGACGAGCACCTCGCCTCCCTTCAGTGATGAGAAAGGCAAAGGTGTGTTGACCTCCACCCCCCCCCACCTCCCTTCCATCTGGCTAACCTCAAGACACAGTTGTTTCCTTCTCTTCCACCTCTGCCTTACATCACTCCATCGCTGCTGCTGCTGGGGATGTTTCGTGTGTGTGTGTGAAAAGGAGGGGGGATGAAGGAGATGCGAGGCTTACTTTCTCCATTCCATGATTTTATCATTTGACTCCAAGCGCCAGTCAGGCACAGAAGGTGGCAACAAAGGCTGCAGGGTTGTCGTCCATATGCGTACGTATACAGTACATACCAGCCACCTTCTTTCTGCCTGTCCGTCTTTGTTACTTGTGCCTTGACGATGTGCACCTTCACATCTGTTAGCACTTACGCACGCAGGCCAGACAGGCGGCCATTTCTTTACCCCGAGAGGTGAGGAGGGCGAGGGGTCTGACAAGGAACATATCAGAAACGCGCTTAAAAAGTCGACTTAACCGCATTACTTAACGTGTAGGAATACGTGACATGCGATAACTACATGGATTACCTGGCAAACAAGTACACGCTATTCAAGTCACCTCTTTTGGTGGCTTTGTCCCATCGTCAACCATGCAGGAGTGTTTTTTAACAAATAACTCTCTCTTTTTTTTTTAAATACACGCAATACAATTTTTATTAAAATTATGATTTTATTCTTGTGACTTTTTTCCTCCAACTATACACCATTTTCCTTATTATGAAAAATAAATGTATTCTGCAAAAATTCTACTTTTTACCCTCCAAAAATACACTTTTTTAAATTAAAAAAATATACCTGTGCAAAAACAGAATTTGTTTCTGAAAAAATGAAATTTTTCCTCCAAATATACAAATTTTACTGCAAAAAAATTTACTTTTCTCCTCCAAAAATACACCTGTGCAAACAGACCTGTTTTTTTTTTTTTTGCAAAAATGTAACTTTGCCTCCAAAAATACAGCTTTTTTAAAAAAGCAAATAAACTTTTTCTGCAAAAAACACCTTTTTCCTCAATTTTTTTTCTGCAAAAATACACATTTTTCCTCCAAAGTACACCTTTCAATATTCAAAGTTCAATTAAATTTTTCCTCCGATATTATATAATTTTTCTGCAAAAATACATATTTTCGTCCAAAAATACGCATTTCAGGAAGTACACTTTTTTCTGCAAAATACACACTTTTCCTCCAAAAATACACCTTCTTATGCAACAAGTACACTTTTTTCTGCAAAAATGTTTTTTTCTTAAAAAAAATACCTTTTTCTCCAAAAAATATTTTCTTCTGCAAAAATACATCTTTTTGTGCAAAAACTTTACTTGTTTCCCTACAAAAACACACTTCATTATGCAAAAATGTAATTGTGCAAAAATAGAGACTTTTTCTGCTAAAATGTAACTTTTTTCCTCAAAAAATACACCTTTTCCTGCAACTATACAAAAATTGTTTTGCAAAAAATAATTACTGTTTCCTCCAAAAATAAACCTTTTTCTTAAAATGCAAAAATCCACTTGTGCAAACACACACCCTATTTTTTTCAAAAATGTAAGATTTTCCTCCAAAACTAGCGCTTTTTAAAAAATTCAAAATACACTTGTTTCTGCAAAAATACACCTGTGCAAATATACATAATTTTTTTCTGGAAAATACACCTTATCATCCAGAAACAGAAATTTTTCTGTAAAAAAATTCACCTTTTTATGCAAAACTACAGGGTTTTTTTCCATTCAAAAAACACACCTTTTTTTGCAAAAAATTCTATTTTTTTCATCCAAAATTACATAATTTCTCTGTACAAATACATGTTTTCCTCCAAAAATACACATCTTTTTCCAGGAAACATACACCTTTTATATCGAGGGAAAGGCTTCTTGAGACGTCATCTGTACTTCTGTGAAGAAGGTGTCGGACGTTTCCGCCCAGGCTTAGTGTAAGGAACCAATAGGAGGAGGGTGTTGGCACACCAATTCCGCCCACTCTTACTGTATTTAAGGCCTAGGCTACCAGCACTTGTTAGTTCGCTGACGAAGCTCTTCGGATGAGGAGCGAAACGTCCGACACCTTCTTCACAGAAGTACAGATGACGTCTCAAGAAGCCTTTCCCTCGATGGACAACTCCTGTACGACTGAGAGCCTACACAGACAAACACCTTTTATATACAATAATACACTTTTTTTCTGCAAAAATACAATTAAAAAAAATAAATAAAATAAAACCAAGCAAGAAATGATTGCCATAAAAATATAATATCATAAAATAAATAAATAAAAAAATATTAAACAATAAATATTAAAATCATTTTGAAAAAATAATAAAATACTCCCAAAAAAAAATGTGGCCACTATACACATTTTTCTTGTAATTTTTGTTGTTGTAATTCCCCCTTCACCCCCATAGTATCTAGGCTTCTGCAATCAAACTTATTCCTTCAGCAGCTCATTTGTTTCACCACATTCTTTTTCTTGTTTTTTTTTTTTTTTTTTTTTTTTTTTTTACATTTTGGTTCAATTTGACTGTTCATTTCCCCAAATTCGTCCACACTGGACACCTTGCGCGTATAGAGATGTGTATTACATCACCATAATCCACACATTATTCCAGACGCGACACTTGTTTGTGCAACGTATGCATTTCAGTTTTCAAGTCATTCCACTTGTATGGCTGGTACACTGTGAAAAAGTAGTATGTCGCCTGTACAGTTCATGGAAGGCTTATGTTAGCGATGGAACACATTCATTCCATCGACATGACTTTCTAGCTACAGGGAAATGACCACAGGATATCGGGTGGTGAAATAATCTTTCATCCCTCCAACTCTTCTTTTTGAAGGCTTGCTTCCAATAGGAAGATGCTGCACGGACGTTTCCACGGCAACAGCGCTCCGACAACAAGCCTCCATCCATCTCGGACTTCCACGCACACACACTTATTTGTAAGCCTTATTAAACCCAGATGAGAAAAAAAAAGGCAAGACTCGGACAACTGACGTCATCCCATTCCGCCATCTCATCCCTCCTGTCAGCCCTCTAAGCCACGCTGCCTGTCTGGATTACCACGCAGCTGGACAGAAGAGGCGGGAGGACGGATTGAGAGATGGACGCAGGGAGCGAGCAGCTGGGATTGAGAGTTTCTTTCTCCTTTGAACGGCCGTTTCATTGCAAATGTTTGAGTACAAGCCAGAACATTACAAAGATGAAGGACAAATATGAGCTGGGGCGGAGGGGGGGCTGATGAGGTTGAAAAAAAGGGCATCTTGAGAGAGCGACCATATAAGGAAGCCTGTGCTGCACTTGCGTCCTACATCTTTTCCGACGGCATCTTGAAAATTGCCTTTGCAGTGCACTTTACCCAATCGGAAGACGGAAAAAGAGGCAATTCAAAAATAAAGGCAGTTAGAGTTGAGACAGTTTTTTTTCATAAAAAAAACCTTTCTCTGAAGAAATTCACCTTCCTTCATTAAAACACCTGTTTTTTGCAAACATACACCTTTTATGCAAAATTTTTACTTTTTTTTCCCCCTCCATTAGAACGCCTTTTTTATGCACAAATACACTTTTTATGTAAAAATACACTTTTTAAAATGCAAAAATATAATTTTTTTTAAATAAAAAATCTCCTGAAAAAAGGCACCTTATTTATGCAAAAATACACAATTTTTAATCCAAAAAACCCCACGTTTTCTCCTCCCAAAAAACACCCTAGTTATGCAAAAATACACATTTTTCCTGCAAAAAACATTTTTCAGCAAAAATACACTTTTAGTGCAAAAATACAACTTTTTTCCTCCAAATTGACTCATTTTTTTAAAATGCAAAAACATTTTTCTACAAAAATGTATTTTTTTAATGCAAAAATTTCAACTTTTCCCTCCAAAATACAAAATTTTATGTAAAAACGTTTTGCCTCCAAAAGAACACCTTTTTTATGCAATACACACCTTTTTATGCAGAAATTCAACTTTTTTTCCTTAAAAAGGATGCCTTTTTTATGCACAAATACACCTTTTATACACATCTCCTCAAAAAAAATACACCCTTTTGTGCAAAAATACACCTGTTTTATGCAAAAAGTCAACTTTTTTTCCTCTAAATGGACTCCTTTTTTAAATGCAAAAAAAAATGTAATGCAAAAATACATTTTTTTGCAAAAATACACTTTGTAGTGCAAAAATTTACCTTATTTATGCAAAAATTCAGCCTTTTTCATCTAAATGGAGTCCTTTTTTAAATGCAAAAATACACTTATTTCTGCTAAAAACATTTTTCTGCAAAAATACACATTTTTTTCTGCAAAACACTTTTTCCACCCTGAAATACACCTTTTTTTAATGAAAAAATACACATTTTTTCCTCTAAATGGACACCTTTTTTAAATGCAAAAATACACTTTTTTTTAACATAGTTTTTTGGGGCAGATAAAATGGAGCCCGCGAGCCTTGAGTTTGATACCTGTGTAGACCTTCCCTTTCACCCCCCCCCCCCCCCCCCCCCCCCCCCCCTTCCTTTGGAGGGTAAGAGGCAGCAGGTCATGACCAGGATATAGTGGAGGAAGGAAAGGTCAAGCGTGAGGTCAAGGTAAGGCCATGTGGGGATCTGGTTGGCACAAACAAGATTGGGGGGCTTCATAGGGGAGGGGGTAAAAAAAAAAAAAAGAAAAAGTGAGACGAGTACCTGGTGAGGTTCGGATGCTGAGGTTGCGCGTGAAGTCGTCTTTAAGCGCACTGAGAACGGCAGTCATGTCCTCCTTCACGTCACCCAGGCTGATGATGTCTTCCACCAGGGCAGCGCTAATGTTCACCTTTGCTGACTGCCCCTTGGCCTTGGCTGAGAGGACCAGGACGACATAAAAACCATTCAGCGTGCAAGTGACTCAAGCGCACTGTGTTCACCACACTGACCTTTCGCCTTCTTGGTGGCATAGAGTCGTGCGCACGCGGAAGGGTGGCAGGGGGTGCCGACCCTGGCGGAGGCCACGGGGGGACACCTGAGCGCTCGCACCACAGACTGGCACAGCAGCGGACGCAGTCGGATCAGACCGTTCGCCGCCATGGCTGACAAGGAGTAAAGATGCAGACAGTGACATTATTATTTTTTGGGGATATTCTTGTATGCTGAGATTATCGTAAAAATGGAAAGAAAATATCGTATGTAGCCTCTTCTGTAATAAGAGCCCACATACGCGCAACACATTACTAACAGAAAGGATGAGCGCTGATTGATTTATTACTTTACTTTATTACTACGTTAAATGGGATCTTCTATTTGGATCACATTTGGACCTTTACTCATTCTCACACAGATACACCTGAACATATGTGAAAATGATTGTGTGTGTTTTTTTTTTTAATTGATCTATTAGATTTATATTATTTATATTTTTAGATTTCTTATTTTATTTATACAAGGTTATAATACATTTAGTGTATTACAGTCTATATTTTTTTGGACATTTAGCTGAACATATTTGAAAATTATATTGTCTTTTTTGGTTTTCACCCATTTGAAAAGGTTACTGCTTAATTTATTTAGATTGGTAATATAGTTTTATATTTGCTTTTTATTGTTTTCACAATGAAAGATTTAGTGCTTACTTTATTTAGATTTTTGTGTGTTTGATATTATTTTATTTTATTTATACAAGCACATAAAACTTTTATATAATTTTTTTGTATTTGATATTATTTTATTTTTACAAACATATAATGCATTTACATTATTTTTTGTATTTGATATTTAATTTATTTATACAAGCATATAATACATTTATATTAATTTCTTTTGTATTTGATATTTTATTTATACAAGCATATAATACATTTACATTAATCTTTTTTGTATTTGATATTATTTTATTTATACAAGCATATAATACATTTACATTAATCTTTTTTGTATTTGATATCATTTTATTTTATTTATACAAGCATATAATACATTTACATTAATCTTTTTTGTATTTGATATTATTTTATTTATACAAGCATATAATACATTTACATTAATCTTTTTTGTATTTGATATCATTTTATTTTATTTATACAAGCATATAATACATTTACATTAATCTTTTTTGTATTTGATATTATTTTATTTTATTTATACAAGAATATAACACATTTATGTTAATTGTTTTGTATTTGATATCATTTTATTTTATTTATACAAGCAAATTATAAATTTATATTATTTTTTTGTATTTGATATTATTTGATATTATTTATTCCATTCCATTTTCCTCCGCTTATCCGGGTCTGGGTCACGGGGGCAGCAGTCTTAGTAGGAAAGCCCAGACTTCCCGGTCCCTGACCACCTCCTCCAGCTCCACCTGGAAGACACCAAGGCGTTCCCAGGCCAACTGTGAGACATAATCCCTCCAGCGTGTCCTAGGTCTTCCCCCGGGGCCTTCTTCCGGGAGGCATCCAGACTAGATGCCTCCCTCCCTCTCGGGCCATCAGCCGTGGCCGAAGAAGCCACACGGGATCTCCCCCACACCACCCTTGGGGGCTAGCATAAGGGTCCGGTGCATTGTGCTTTGTGTGGCGGTTGAGGGCGGGCGCCTAGGCGACCTGGTCTTCGGCGGCCAAATCTGGATATTATTTATACAAGCATATAATACATTTGTTATTTTTTTGCACTTTTATGTACGCATATTTGAAAATGGTACTGTTTTTTATCGTTTTCACCCATGTTAAAAGATTAGTGCTTACTTTATTTACATTTTTTGGGATTTGATATTATTTTATTTTATTTGTACAAGCATGTAATACATTTACAATGTATTTTTTTTTTACTTTTATCTGAACATATTTGAAAATGAAACTTTTTTTTTTCTAAATGTTTTCACCCATTTTAAAAAGATTAGTAATTACTTTGATTTTTGTAAGATTTTTTTGTACTTTTTAACCGTATGATATAATTTGTTATACTTTTAATTGAACGTATTCAAATTATTATTCATGTGTGGATTGGCTGAAAATGCAACAGGAAGATCCGTGAAAGAATCTATCCATCCAATCCATACTGATCCATAAAAATGTAAAATCTATGTTCATATATTTGATATTCTATTCTTTTGATATATAATACTACTGTAATTATGAAGTACACTGTAGTAATGGCGCATATCTGCCAGTAGGAGGGAGACATTCATCTTGTACTTTGCACCATCCAGGCAGTTGTTTGGGGTTTCCTAAAGGGGAAACTCCCGGTCTTAAACACACTAGCGGACTAACCTCCGTGCACCCTTTCCTCCTTTATTATGGACTCACCACCTCCCACCTTGCAGACTGCTAAACTGCGGCGCTGAACCTTAAAGCGCACACAAGTACAGACAAACTCGTGGAGTAACAAAAGGCCACAGACACAAACACACTAAAGCCCGTCTTTCATCGTCAGTGGCTGTGAAGAACCCTCCGGCATGCCATGAAGGTGGAAACATACCACGCTGCGTGCGCTTAAAAACACATTTCTCAATAAAAAACATGAGGAATGCACAACTACACACCGCAAAGCAGAGCTCCGCCACCTCTAAAAGTTCTGAAAGTGTACTTTTTAATGACGTTCTAGCAGTAACAGGTGTCCCTCCAGCCCGTTAATGTGCGCCAAACTTGAGAAAAATCTATCATCTGCCTCACTTTGCTCCACTTTTCAGGCTAGATGGTCACTTCTCACATCTCCTCATGGACATGATACCGCCTCTGACCCACTCCTACACCAACCCCTTCACAGAGGAAGCTAAAAAAAAAATGAAGAAAAAGCAGGCTTTGCTACACATCTTAAAATGCAGCCTGCCAACTATATGTCAGCTGTCTTCAGACATGGAAGCTGTCACTTTCATCCTTTTGTTTGTCTTCAGCAACTAGGCTTTTAGGACCCCGAACGCCCGATCCCAACAACGTATTCATACGTCTTTTAAGGGGGTTTTTTTTGCGCAAAAGGCAAAAAAAGGTGATGATGCAACTCTCCACTAATGCATTAACTTTTCAGAGAACTTTTATTCCATAAAAAACATGGCAGAAGTGAAGAATCACACATGACAGGAAGGAGGAAGTGAGAGAGCGTGGAGGAGTGTAGTGTGCAGAAGGTTATGATTCATTAAAAAAAATCACCACGAGTGCCCGAGTGATCTTAGGAGCTACAGTATGTTGTCTGGGGCGATATGCCCCTAGTAGGGTCTCCCAAGGCAAACAGGTCCAGACCAAGAGTGATTCAGAAGACCCTATGAACTTAAAACAAGAGGAGGGACCACACCTCGCCCGGACGTGGAATACCGGGGCCTCACCCTCGAGCCAGGCCCGGGGGAGGGGCTCGCAGGCGAGCGCCTAGTGGTCGAGCCGTCACCCGTGGTCGAAGAAGCTACATGGGATCTCCCCCCCGTAGACGCACCACCTGCGGGGGCATGCATCTGAGTATGAAGCTTATGGGATGAGACTCAGGAACTCCAAATCCGAGGCCATGGTTCTCAGTCGGAAAAGGGTGGTTTGCTCCCTCCGGGTTGAGAATGAGGTCCTGCCCCAGGTGGAGGAGTTCAAGTATCTCTGGGTCTTGTTCACGAGTGAGGGGAGGTTGGAGCGTGAGGTCGATAGGCAGATCGGCGGACCATCGTGGTGAAGAGAGCTGAGCTGGAAGGAAAAGCTCTCAATTTACGCACCCATCTATGCTCCCACCCTCACCTATGGTCATGAGCTTTGGGTCGTGAACCAAAGAATGAGATCGCGGATACAAGCGGAAATGAGTTTCCTCCTCAGGGTGGCTGGACTCAGGTTCTCAGAGATAGGGTGAGGAGCTCAGTCATCCGGGAGGGGCTCAGAGTAGGGCCGTTGCTCCTTCACATCGAGAGGAGCCAGTTGAGGTGGCTCGGGCATCTAGTCCGGATGCCTCCCGGACGCCTCCCTGGTGAGGTGTTCCGGGCATGACCATCTGAGAGAAGGCCCCCGGGCAGACCTAGACACGCTGGGGGCATTATGCCTCACAGCTGGCCTGGGAACGCCTTCATGTCCTCCCGATGGAGCTGGAGGAGGTGGCCGGCGACCAAGAAGTCTGGGCTTCCCTACTGAGACTGCTTCCCCCGTGACCCGGACCCGGATAAGCGGAGGAAAATGGATGGATGGATGGTTGGATGGATGGTTGGATGGATGGTTGGATGGTTGGATGGGTGATTGGGCCGTTTCAGCAACGGAGTAGTGTGTGCACACGACTTACACCGGAGCGGAGCAAAATGGGTAATTGTTTCTATGGGTTTTCTGCTGTGTACGACCGCTGCTACTTCATTATCGCCTAACCTGCTTCCAAATTTGAGCAGATGCATTGAGTGAAACAGAAAGGCTGACATAGGTCCGGTTAATTTTGAGAATAAAAACATTCAGTGTTAACAAATCCTAGTGGAAACACTGCAACATGTTTTGTTTTTACAGGAGTAATGTTTGTGTGTGTGTGACAGATGATAATAATAATCATCATATAATAATAGTAATAGTATTTGTGTATCAGTACTTTTCAAACATGTTGAGCACATTCAAGAATATCATGATAATGATAACTGGGTAACACTTTGCAATAAGGTACACAAAATTACAGTAGTTAATGAGGAATGAACCTACCTAACCCTAACCACTACTCATTAGTTCATTAGTTCCTCAGTAACTACTCTAAATTGATGTGCCTTAGTTCCTCAGTAGCTACTCATTAGTTTCTCAATAACTAGTCTAAATTTATGTGCCTTATTCATTAGTTCCTCATTAGTTCTGCATTAGTTTCTGAGTACTGTAAAGTGTAAAATGTGACCGATAACTGATCATTTTGGTCACAATAATCATGGTATCAAAGTTTCATACCGTTACATCCCTCATTGGAACGCTGCCCCCTTAACACACCTCATCCGCACCTGGTCTGCCACAGAATAAGACGTAGCAGGAGGGATCAGTTTTACCAAGTCAGAAACTTTGTTGCTATATTTAATGAGTATTCAGACTCTTCTTCTAGCGACTTTTTCTGGTACTTATTTGGGACATTTGGAGACTGACTGATTAAAGCACGTATCACTCTTCTCAACAAGCAGTGGGAGCTGATGTAGGGCCCTCCCCCCATTGCAAACCGCAAAAAATTGCAGGCTGCTATATTTATTAGATTATTAAGTAAGCAATCTGCTTCCTGGTTGTAGGAGAATGAGACTGAGACAGACAAATTAAAGTCCTCTCTAAGAATTTTTATCCGGACTTGCACCGACATTTAACACTTTCAAGTCCGGCTTCAGTCTGAATCATTATCGATATAAATCTCAAACCTAAACTGTGAAATGTACCTCCAGTGATCAACAGATATCCAAATATGTGCCAAAACCGGGCCAGACAGATCCCTGACAGGCTTTGAAGGCAGGGCAGCAGCAAGCTGATACGATCCCACCCGCCGTGGCAGAGCAGGTCTGTGATGTGGGACGCTGACGGAGCTCCTTGGAGGGGAAGTCAAGCAGAAAATATGAAGCACAGGTGTTCCAGCGGGATACTGTAGCCACACATCCTGTGCATGCAGCTGCACTCACACCTTTCCTACAGAAGCAGTAAGTGAGCCCGCATTGCGCTTTCCTTTGTACACTTTACAATTTTAACACACACAAAAAGGAGATAAAGCACAGTATCTGATCACGCTCTTCCTGGTTTAACATCACGACTTCTCCATCAGACAAAAACAGGATGGAAAAGCAATCTTTAATGCAACCCCTCTGTAATGATTTGTTTGGAATTGATTTGGTTAAATTTATGCAAATTGGCACAAAACACTACCATTGCACGTAACAATACTGTAATAAATAAAAAAAAATGCAAAGTTTGTGTTGGCTAATTGATTGATGGACTAACTGCTTCAACTAGCAGGGTGAAGGTCGGCGTAATGGGTCATTTTCTACCCCCCTTTCTCAATTTTTAACACGACAATAATTCATAAACAGTAGTCAAAGACATAATTAAAAATACATTTCAGTAATAGACATATATTGTAACAATATACTCAACCAAATAAGCTTACTTACGTTTTATTTATTTACAGGAGCATGCTTACGGAGAAGCTATACTTGACATGCGTTTCGTCATCTTCACTCGACGAGCTTTTTAAAACAGTAGCGCTTAAAATGGTTACCCTAGGTTTCAACCGGGCGGGGATCTCGCCCGGCTCTGAGACTCCGTGTGCTTTTGGGATGTGCTAAATTATAAAACAACTGCACTACAGTGACACTTGATACGACATCACAATGCGCCATTGTTGTTAGACGGTTGCAAAGCCCGCTGCATTATCTTAGCAAGCAACTAGAAAAAGACAAGATATATTTAAAAAAATGAGCGCTATTAGTATTTGACGCCAGTGTAGCATCCCGAAAGTGGGATTAGAAGGAAGTCAAGTCAGAGAAGCTGCTTTTTCGAAAGGAAGTTTGACAGAGCGAAGAGGTAAGTGCGAGTAGCCACTGACAAACGAGCAGCTAGAAACAAACTGCCCGAATCAGCTAATATTTTTATTAGCAGATTGTTACTCGTAATTCACGTGTTTCTTGTACTTGTAATTATTGTGAACATAATGATGAATACACACAAGCAGAAAGCGGTCAGAATGGATGTTAGTCGTCCAGCTGGGAGATGTTTATAAGCTAACGTTACTAGCTACCTTGTCACCTGCATTGTTAAGCTACAAATTGGCGCCATATTACAGAATTAAGTGTTTGGTCATAATGATCTCGCGATAATAGAAAAATGTTACCTAAAGTTTTTTAAGGGCAAGCAACTGACTGTTAGCAATGTCTCAGCAAGCAAGCCACCCTCAATTTTGTCACATTCAAATGTAACGATAGTGGTTGCTGGTGTAATTCTTCAGTAGCACTCCAGAGCTACTGAACATTGCGTTGATGATTTATTTTCTCCCTCAGAGGACACATGTCGTCTGCAGCAGAGACTGTGGAAAATGCCTCCATCATTTCCGAGAGTGGGACCCATGAGGGAAACCGCTTGTGGATAGGCAACATTGATCCTAAAATCACTGAGTGAGTAAATGACCTGCTTTCTGTGTAATATTGTCTTACCACCATACTCTGACTTTCCTGACTTTGGAGGGACAAATGCTCAATGATCGGTACTTGTGTCATAGTAACTATATCAAATGTCATGACTAGTAAACCGTAAAGCGAGCAAATTTGCCTTCAAACACATGAAGCTGCCAACTTTTTAAGCAGCGCAAAAGCGGTAGACGCGAGGTTGATGATTGGCAGCCTACGTTATAAATCCCAAACTTTGCTTTCCAAACCTGCCAGGCTGTGCCTCCAGGAGAGGCACTGCATTGTGTGCATGATTGATGAACTGTGTGTGTAGTGTGTGTGTGTGTAGTGTGTGTGTTGCAGGCTGAGACAGAGCAGACGTCGCCCGTGTGTGTGAAAAAGAGGCAGCGAGGCGTGGAGGTGCTCTGCAAAAGTGGGCAGCCATCATTCTTCACCCACCTGCCCTGTTTACTTTCTCAGTGTCAACCTGGCGCTCTGTGTGTTTTATGCATTATTTTTTGTTTATATTCTATTATATTCATACAGCCTTCTCTTGTTGCTTCTTGGAAAGTGTCTCAATGTGACAACAGCACCGAAGTACAGTACATGGTTGAGAGCAACTTTATTGCACAATGTGCTAGAGAGACAAGTTTGTTTTTTTTTTGTACTAAGATTGTTTTTGTGTGCCTGTGGGGGCCTTCTGCAGAATATACATGCTGCAGCTCTGGTGGGCGTCTAGACAGGCGTTTCCTTCCCTTTGCTTTGCTATGCTCTGCTCCACTTCTGTTTAAATAGCCTACCGGCTCACCGTGTGGAGGGAAAACATGAGAAATGCCCACTGCCTCGTTGCTGATTGAGAAGATTAATTACCGTGTACTGTAGCTCTTGTCCCTGCTCCAGAGCTTCGAGACCTGCAGTCCAACATTGCCATTATTTGGCAAATTGTTCCGAATTTACAATTACAGCACATACGTCTCCTCACTGTTTCTTGCAGGAATGTTCCAAGTCTGATTGCGAGGGCACTGCCCACTCCAGGGCACATCACAGATGATCCATTGGATTTACATCTGTGCTCTGACTGGGTCATTCCAAAACTGTTCATTTTCCTGTTTTCTTGATCAGGATGTATCTCATCTCACTGTCGCCTACTTTTCAACACTTCCATTCATTCAGGTGGACACGAACACTGTTGTTGTAGCTCCACCCCCCTGCCGTATTTTATCTGGAATAAACTTCCTCCTGCTTTTCCTTTTCCTCACTACCTGGCTGCCCTCCCTGGGCTTCTCACCTCTCCGTATCCTCCCGCTGCCTCCACCTTTCACCTCGCCGCCAACATTCCCTGTCTGAACTTTACTCTCGCTCTCCCACCCTTTCCTCCCCCCCCATCTCCTCCTCCTTTTCCTCCGGCGTTTTTTACTGCTCCCGTGAGATACGCAGTCCATTGTGGTTCTGCTGCGAGTATCCAAAAATGTTCTTGGAGTGTCTTGCATTGTAAACGCTCTCGCATTTACGCACATGGCCTGTTTGGATTCTGTGTGTTTAACACTCCCAACAAGTTTTTTTTTTTTTACCCGTTTAGGTATTATCCAAGTGTGTGCTAACATTATAAAATAAATACAATTACATTACAATACATTGTTAGTATTTTAGTGCAGGGGCGTCAAACTGGTGTTCACCATGGGCCACATTGCAGTAGGGCCGCCTTTAACGGTGAACCCATATAAATGAAATGTATTGTGGCATCATGATATTATTGCACAATTGATGATTTACTTACATTGGTTATTTACTCACATTGAAATCAGAAGCTATGGTGCCAAGTAGAAATTTGAGTATAAGACTGTTGTATAATTCGCTTTAAACAAAAAGTGCACTTTTAGGAATTTTGCCCATCATCCACAATTCTCATGAGACATGAACACTCGTCTTTCTCTTTTCTGTGCGTTCTAAAGACATAAAAACAGCTAAAGGGAGGCAGCTAATAATGCAGGTAATGGGACACACCTAGAAAGCCCGCTATTAAAACGCCTCCATAAACCTCCAACAAAGTTTTAGTGTTCCCTCATTTATCGCGGGTGATAGGTTCCCAAAATAGCCCGCAATAAGTGAAACCTGCCAAGTAGACAACTTAATTTTTTTTACAGCTATTTTATACATGTTTTAAGGCTGTAAAACCCCACTCTACACTTTTCTCAGACAGGCATTACAATTTTCTCACATTTCTCTTGTTTAAAAACTCAAAAGTACAGTTTTAATGATCATCCTACATGGTTGGACACAAGAAATTATCAAATGACTTGTGTGTTTCACTCCTCTGATCGTGCCTCGTTGTCGTCCTGGCGCTGTTCCCCTGTACTGTAGCGTTTTTGTATCCTTGTTAAAACATTGCTCCTGTCGTCGACTTTTCCTCCTTTCGTAATGGCGCCTTACAGCCGTAACTTCCTCCTCTGCCTCTTGGGTGCCACTGCTGTTCCTGGGTGCATTGATTTCACACAGCAATGTAGAAAGGAATGCTAACTTTAACTTTTCCAAACTCAAAACCAAAAACATGAGCAGTGGCGGCAGCTCCAATATGTAGTGTCACCTTTCGCAAGTGGCCTGAGGCATTGTGAGCGAGTGTTTGGTGAAACTAGTCGGTAGCCAGCTTGTAGCTAGCCATTGTGGTGTGGCGATGTGTCACGGCAATAATGTAGTTTTTGGGCGTAACAGTGTTATTAACAATAACAATGTTGCTGTAGCTTGGTTAATGTTAATGCCGCTTTTTGGAGGTTTTTTCAGAAGGCTTTATAGGGGGAATAGGTGTGTACCATTACATGCATTCTTAGCTTCCTCTTTTTTATCTGTTTTTATATCTTTAGAACACAGATAAGAGAGATGTGTTTGTCTCTGGATGATGGGCAAAATAAATTTTAAAAAGTGCACTTTTCCTTTAAAAAGGGTTTGACAACAACAAATGAAACTAATTGCATACGGTACAAATTTTCTGTCAAGCTGGACAGAACAAATATACAGTATTTAGCGAGAAAGATTGTCTTTTGGATTTTAAAATTTTTATGTAATGTACTTCATGAATAGGTTGTCCGATATTGGCTTTTTTGCTGATAACCGGATATGCTGATATTGTCCCAACTTTCAATTTTCGATTCCAATATCAACTGATACCAATATATGTAACATCACACATCTACTGACGTAGAAGGGCTAGACTGGACTTATTACCTTATTAAATGTTATTTATTATGTGTAGTACACTACAAATTTGACTCTGTTCTGTATTTATTCTTATTCTGTTTTTCTTATCGCTCATGTCTTGCATTGGTTTTTTGTGATTAAGTAGGAACCAAAGAGCCTGTGGAAAGCGCTAATGAGATGGGCTTGCACCCTATGTGAACAAACTGTGGTGTCATCCTGGCCATGTAAATATTAAAATGTCCATCAGTTTTCATTAGCGGAAAAACCCTCGATACCAATCTTACCGGTTGGCCGATATTATTGGACAACCCTAATTTATAGTGTTCCCTCACGGATTCACGGATTCACAATTTTGCGGGTTTTTTAAGTGCACTATACTCATGTGAGAGTTGAAGACGTGTGCCGCTGGAGTAAAGATGTTGTTTCTCCACCTCGTCAGCTGGCTAAATATAGAGCCACAACAGTGCTGATTGGCTAAGGGAGAACGAGCCAATTGTGTTCTGATTGGTGTAGACCATTGTCAATCAGTCTCATTCATGCACCACTGCCGTGTTTCCGGTTTGCTAGCGTGCCATTATGGAATACTTAAATTAATCTTCAGTTCATAGAGGACTACAAGGAGGAGTAAAATAATACCACAGGAGGCGTATGTTTCAACAAGGATACAAAAGCGCTACAGCCGAACAGCACCCAGACGAGGCACGTCAGAGGAGTGAATACGTGATCATTAAAATTCAAACGAAATTTTAACCTTGAGAGTGTTTAAATCAGAGAAATGTGAGAAAATGTGTGCCTGTCTGAGAAAAGTATATTGTGAGGAGTTTTACAGCCTTAAAACATATATATTAATTGCAAACAAAGTTGCCTACTTAGCGGATTTCACTTATTGCAGGCTATTTTGGGAACCTATCCCCGTGATAAACGAGGGAGCACTATAAAACCTAACAAAAATATATAAAAAAAAATATATACATAAAACAATTTAAAAAATAACAAAATATTTTTTTAAAAAGTGTCTTTTTTGACATGCATTATTTTGTATTATTTTCTCAGGCTGCAGAAAACGATATGGCGGGCCGAATACGGCCCCGAATGTGGCCTTGAGCCAGACAAGTGTGGTCAAGTGGAGAAGTTAGGCTTGCAGGGTGTTGTCTGGGAAAAGCAGAAGTCGTCCGTAGTCCAAAGCGCCCCTCAAGGGAGTATAGACCTCTACTGCAACCTGGAGCATTGTCACATTGTTATACAGTTGTCCACTGTGGGGCCATTTTCACAAACCTCCTACGCATTAAACATAAAGCACAACTAAACATCACCAGAGCAGTAATGTCGCTGCTATTTCAAAATCAAATTCGTAGATCTTGTTGTTTCTGTAGGTTAGCGTTGCTGGTAACCCATCGATTATAGACTAAATATGGTGCTCAGTTCCCTGCAAAGTGCTTGTGAGAATGCATTGAACAAGTATGGGAAAAAGATCAGTCCTTTATGCATTTAATTGAACATGAGTCATGACACAAGGACACAAGCGCTGCCAAGCAGAGCCTCGATGTCGGCAGGTGACGCAGGTCTCATTGTACGGTCTCTTTTCCCAGAAGACACTTTTTTTTTCCCATGCCGCTCGAGGCCAGTCACTTATACCCCCCCCAAACACACACACACAAACAGTACATAGCTCTTCAGTGAGGACATATCTATGTTCAGTCGCTCGTTCGGATGTTGTTTGTGCAGAGAGCGGCGCTCAGGAGGGGAGCTGGAGGTTTCCTTTGTTTTATTCCCTCATTGTCCTGCTACTGTATCCTTGTTGCATTGTCTCAATAAAAGATTTACTGTCTCAGGCGTGCCACCGCAGCTGGGCCGCTGCTAAAAAGGTGTCGGGGGTAAGGGGGGGAGCTGCCATTCTCATTATCCCATGTACTTGACAGATTCACACTCTACAGTAGCAGTGCACAGGATGACAAGAGTTATTTCCCTTTGTTTCAGCACTCAATAAATAAAGAGACACACTAATTTGTTCTTTATATGGATGCCCTATCCTGACAGGTATCACTTGGTGAAGCTCCTGGAGAAGTTTGGAAACGTCAAACAGTTTGACTTCCTGTTCCATAAGTCAGGGCCTCTGGAAGGGCAGCCGCGTGGGTACTGCTTTGTCAACTTTAACACCAGAGAGGTACAGACCAGATTAATCCCAACTTTTTAAAAACTGTTTAAATGTTCATTATTTTTATTAATCTTGATTTTTTACATTTTGATTGATATTATATTTTGTATATATATTTTATTAAAGTCAGTTGTTTTAACTTTCTTTTTATTTTCCAGATTAATACCAACTTAAAAAAAAAAGTGTTTAAATTTTGTATTATTTTTTAAAATGTATTACATTTTTTTTGTAGTCTTTAATTTTATTTTACTTATTTATTTATCAGATTAATACCAGTATTTTTCTTTAAATCATTTTTATTTTTGAAATTATTTTTTACATTTTATTTATTGAATTTTATTATTTTTAACCTCAGTAGTTTTTTGTTAATACCAACTTTAAAAGTGTTTTTTTACATTGATTTTTTTTACATTGTTTTTATTATTTTTATGAATTGTAACTTATTTAGTGTTTATTTCATTGTATTTTTTTTTACATGTTATTTTTCAGCTTTGTTTTTTTTAATATAAAAAAAGGTTAATATTTCGTCCTACATTCACCCCAAAAATTTTGCATCACAGTGTCCGCCACACAAAAGGATTTGGCGTTAACTGTTGGCCCTCACCCGGAAGCACATTGTAATGGGACTTTGTGTGTAACTCGCTTGTTAACACAGCTCATACGCACCTGGGCTGCCAGAGAATAACAAGACGTAGCTGTCAAGTTCTTTTGGACTCACGCCAGCCTGCATTTGAAAAGGCAGAGAAGATCGCAGAAGACGCTTTATCAACTCAACTCCAGTGACTTTCTTGAGTTTTATTTCACACTTGAGCTATTTACAGGAGCTCAGGTTAGGATCACTGGCATCAAATTACCACCCAGACTAAACACAGTATCTTAGAAGCAAAAAGTTGTTACATACCATTGGTCTCTCCGGTCTTCTCATGTTACAGTCATTTAAGCAGCAGCATTGTCTTTTCATCAAGTCTGTCTTCTCATGTAGCAGTCATTTAAGCAGCAGCAGTGTCTTTTCATCAGTCCACTAAGTCTAGCAATTATTTACTCTGTACAACCACGTAACATCATATAATGCATGTCATAGGTATCAAACAAGACCATTTTGCATCATATTTGTGTCAGAGACAAGCATTTTAGCATCATAATCATCAGAAGACTTGTCATACTCTTTGATCATCACACATATATTTATTTATTTATTTATTTATCACATATTTTTTAACAATATGTTCTCAAATAAGTCAAATTCTACAGAACAGTAGCAGGAGGGATCAGTGTTGCCAACTTGGTGACATTATCGCTATAATTAATGAGTGATCAGACCTCTCCAGCCACACTTAAAAAAATGTTTGAGAGTGGTAAAGGTCTGAATCAAGTTCAAGAACACGACAAAGTTTGACATCTACAGTCGTGGAAGAAATTATTAGACCACCCTTGTTTTTTCAGTTTTGTGGTCATTTTAATGCCTGATACAACTAACGGTACATTTGTTTGGACAAATATAACAATGACAACAAAAATAGCTCATAAGAGTTCATTTTTTTGGCAGTACAGTGCTATACTGTACGATAGGTATTCATGTAAGAACTTAAGTGATTTTGTTTTTTATCAAGAAAACCATGGAAGTTGCTAGATATCAGCTCTTAAATTCAGCTTTTATGAGCTATATTTGTTATCATTAGATTTGTCCAAACAAATGTAGCTTTTGTTGTACCAGGCATTAAAATGGATCAATAAACTAAAGAAACAAAGGTGGTCTCATCATTTTTTCCATGACTGTACATTGGTGTGAAAAAGTGTAAGCCCCCTTCCTGATTTCTTTTTTTTTTTGTCACACTTAAATTTTTGAGATCATCAAACAAATGTAATTAGTCAATGACAACACAACTGAACACAAAATGCAGTTTTTTAATGAAAATTTTTATTATTAAGGGAGAAAAAAAATCTAAACCTACATGGTCCTGTGTGCAAAAGTGATTGCCCCCCTGTTAAAACAGAACATACTGTAACTGAGATGAATTGAGATCAATCAGTGTTGAAAAGCTTATAAAGCCATTTCTAAAGCTTTGGGACTCCAGCCAACCACAGTGAGAGCCTTTATCCACAAATGGCCAAAACATGGAACCGTGGTGAACCTTCCCACGAGTGGCCGGCCAACCCAAGAGAGCAGCAACGACTCATGCGAGAGGTCACAAAAGATGCCACAACAACATCCAAAGAACTGCAGGCCTCGCTTGCCTCAGTTAAGGTCAGTGTTCATGACTCCACCATAAGGAAGACACTGGGCAAAAACGGCCTGCATGGCAGAGTTCCAAGACCAAAAACACTGCTGAACAAAAAGAACATTAAGACTCATCTCAATTTTGCCAGAAAGCATCTTGAAGAACCCCAAGACCTTTGGGAAAATACTCTGTGGTCTGACGAGCAGGACAATGATCCACAACACACCAGCAAGTCCACCTCTGAATGACTGAAGACTTTGAAGTGGCCTAGTCAATCCTGAATCCTATTGAGATGCTCTGGCATGACCTTAAAAAGGCGCTTTATGCTGGAAAACCCTCCAATGTGCCTGAATGACAACAATTCTGCAAAGATGAGTGGGCCAAAATTCCTCCCCAGCGCTGTAAGAGACTCATTGCAAGTTATCACAAACGCTTGATTGCAGTTGTTGCTGCTAAGGGGGGCCCAACCAGTTATTAGGTTTAGGGGGCAATCACTTTTTCACACAGGGCCATGTAGCTTTGGATTGTTTTTCTTCCCTTAATAATAAAAAGTGTCATTTAAAAATTGCATTTTGTGTTCAGTTGTGTAGTCATTGACCAATATTTGTCTTTGACTATCATTTATTTGATGATCTGGGGCAAACACTATTTCCCACCACTGTATTTGGTGGAGTCATTAAGCTGTGGCAGCGTCTGAGAAAGTTTCAATTTTGCGTCTCATGTGCTGCGTTCACAGACTGCAGAACAAAGTGTGAAATAATAATGCTTGACAAAAAAAGCATTACCTAATGAAACGAAGACATACATACACGTAAAAAGAGTTTTTGCTTTTCTCAACGGGCAGCAGGTGTCGCTGCAGGCCCCTCTCCCATCTCAAAGCACTCACAAGGGGCTTCATCTTGTTTTTATTTTTATTTTTATTTTTTAATGACAAAAGGAAGCGACAGAAGTTCATTTTTAGCTTTAAACATATTTGGTCTACTTTTCATGTTTGTTTGTTGTTGTTTTTGTACTCACTTTTTGTCTCCCACGTTATTCCTCTCTCCAACAGCGTCCAGTAAAATGACATGCAAATGTGTCATGTCACATGTGACATCATTATGCAAATTAGACCACCACAAAATATGAATATTTGTTTTTTTCCCCCTACACATCAGCCCAATACTAATGCATCATGTATCAAATATAAAAAATTCTTAATGATGTATTTGAAAATGTTCATTTATTATTTGTATTTTTTGAATATCTATATTTGTAAAATATTAATAATAATGTTTTTGTTTTTTTTTTTCCTTACATCTACAAGCCTAATACTTACGCATCACGGATCAAATATCAAACCCATTTGTGCAGATGCTTATTAGCGTGAACAAACATGAAATGTCAGATTTAATTGCTCGGTGATCGGGAGAAAAGAAGAATCTGCATGTGTTTAAAATAATATACCTGTATTGTATTTTTTTTAACATGTATTAATTTATGGCACATATTTTCCCATTGGTATTTTATTCACTAATACTGTATGTGTGCATCTTCAACAATTTGCTGCATTTAAAGAGCACTACATCACAGTGTGTATGTCACCGTGGTGGACAAGGTTTTGTGCTAAAAGCGCTCCCTCTTCTAGACTTTATGAGCTGGGCGGCCTGTATTTGTTTCAGATTGAGCCGGGGCAGGGGGAATCATGATAAGCATCTAGTTTCACAGCCAGTGTCTATTGGTGGGCTGTGAAGTCCTCCCTGAAGACTTTTACCGAGGAAGTGTGTGTTTATCTTTGGCACTCGCTTGCTCAAACATACTCACACAGCCGGATTAAGTACTTCATTCATACGCTGTCATCAGAGCCACTGAACTATTATTACTACAGTACGTACTCCATCGTCGTTGTTGTTCTTCTTTTTCCACAGGAGGCCGAAAGAGCCATCCAGTGCTTGAATGGCAAGCTAGCGCTGTCCAAGAAGCTGGTGGTGCGATGGGCGCACGCGCAGGTAAGGGTAAGTGTCATGCTTGCACCTGCACCTGCGACACACAAGGCTCGGCGGCGAGTACTGTGACCGTAGAATGTTTGCTACGTGCAAAAAAGGTGTGTGCCAAACGCTACTGCCGCTAACGAGGCTAAAGGGGATGTTTTATACTTTGCCTTGCATCTGAGGTACTTAGTTTACAAAATAGAGCACTGGGATCTGTCTCTTAACAATAGACTGCCTACTGGCAAATAGTGGAGGGATATCCTGAATAGAGATGAATCACACCCTGCACTCGCACACACGCACACATACACATACACATACACATACACATTTCCATCACTGCCTATTTGTTGTAACAATTGTCACCATTTTCCTAAGCTTTAAATAAATACCTTGTGCCTTGATCTTCTTTACTTGCAGAAAAAGTCTATAATATCAAATTCTGTTGAACCCACGGGTGTCCAAGCTTTTTCCACCCAGGGCCACATACACAGAAATGAAAGGCCACTTGGATATTAATTTTAATAATAATGGATTAGATTTTATATAACGCTTTTCAAGGTACCACAATGAAGTGAAGCCATTATTCATTCACCCCTCAGTCACACACTGGTTGTGGTAATCTACATCTGTAGCAACAGCTGCCCTGGGGTAGACTGACGGAAACATGGCTGCCAATTCGCGCCTAGAGCGTCTCCGACTACCACGAAACATTTATTCACATTCATACACCAGTGTGGGCAGCACTGGAGGCATGGTGGGTGAAGTGTCTTGCCCAGGGACACAACAGCGCACGCACACACACACACAGATATTATCCACACTTGGATATTATGCACTTTTCTTGATTTTTGCATGTGCTGAGCTGTTTTTTTTTAATACTTTTTCTCTTTGCAATGTGGCACTAATCTCATACATAATGTTTCATGTTTAAGTTTATGGATGGAATGTTCCCATGGGAGCTATTGAAATCAAGCACCGTGTCACATTTGGCCCCTGGTCCTCACTTTGGACACCCCTAGTTTAACATCCTGTTCTATGCAGCACCGAGCATTAGGCTTTGTTCCACATTTCACATGACTGTTGTTTTGTTTGTTTCTTTTTCTTTATTTCTTCGCAGGTGTGGAGAGAAGTCAGTGTTGCAGGAAATGAGTGCTGCCTGTTGGGCGTCTTATTCTTACATCCTCCTTCTCTTTGTTTCTGCAGCTTGTTCTGCAGTCACGATGCTAAATGCTAAACTCCTTCATTCCTTCACTTTAAGTGTGTGTGTTAAATAACGTTATTCCTTCTTTCAACTTTTCTGACCTCTTTTGCTTGTCTCTTTTCATCCCGTCCGTGCTTGATTGTGTCTCCATCACTGTTTGTTCACGTCACTTTGTTCTCCGGCCATGGTTATCGTCATCATGGTGCAGAGGTTTGAGGGTTTCCGCAACGAAAAGACGATGCCTTCCAGCTTGGAGCCGTCAAGCAGCGGGGCGGCGGCGGATGGAGCACTGACGACAAACCACCTCAGGTTGTTTGGGCACACTCATACACGCATTTATTCTGTAATTTTATTGTATGCCATAGGAAACAGTGGATTTATTGCCGTCATCAATTCATATTCGTGTTTAGAACAGTAGGTGATAACTCATAAAACTCATCACATGCAAGTAGGCCAGTCACAGTAACAAATTTTGCTGGTTGATAATTGTGCTACAAATTATCGTTGCTCATCGATATTATCAACATTATTTAAGGCAATTTTCTTCTTTAATTATATGGCATAAAATTTATGCCATGTAATCGTATTGAATGGTTGTCTTTCTTTTGTAATGCTAGCGACACTGTCTGGGAGAGCTCACCATTTTGCACAATTTTGTTTATATTTAAATTTGTCGACCAAACGCCTCAGTAAGCGTTGGCTGTCCGGACGAAGGCTCTGCTGCACCTCCAGCGGTAGTTTTTTTAATAATATTATAGGGGAGAGCGATAATTATTGGGCTGATAGGAGGAATTATGAAGTCGTGCTGATAAATCTGATAACATGAAAAAAATAGCTCCAGTAACCGATAATTTAAAAAAAAAAACGCCCCAATGAGACAGTGCTGTGCTGGTGAACAAATCAGGCGCACCTTTTTTCTCCTGCCTGTGACGTTAGCGTAGCGTCCCCAGAGCTTCACTGTTGCAGAAAAAGACATTTCACATGCTAGTACCAAATGCTCTGCCATGAGGGGAAAAATAGTTTGCCAGAAACGACCCGAGGGCTAAAGCGATCTGTGATTTAATTACGGAACAATGGCGCCAAATGACCAGTCCTTTACCATTGTTGAAGATACCGGCTTTTGTCAGCTAGTAAACCCCTTGGAGCATTTTTTATTGTTTTGTTAATAGTAGTGATATCATGATGTTTAGTTACGAAAAATCTGCAGGTACGCCTTGTCAAATCCAACCTACCCACGGGTGTGCACAAACTATAATTAAATCAAAGTTTTAAAAATAATATACACGGTAATCCCTCGTTTATCGCGGATAATTGGTTCCAGACCCAACTGCGAAAAGTGAATTTCTGCAAAGTAGGATTCAATATTAATACATGGAATATTTTTCGTAGCTATGGCATAGAAAACCTGTTTACAATCTTCTAAATACGTTTTTTAACATTATTAGAGCCCTCAAGACGTGAAATAACACTCCTATAGTCACCTTTACACTCCTATTACGCAATATATTAGATATAATCAGAGAAAATAAAACATATTAGACATAAATAAGATAACTTACACTTACACATTAGCAGTTCCTTGTTTTTTTTTCTGGTCAGCGTACTTTCAGTGTACTTCTTTCAATTGTTTTACACTTGTATTACCTAATATAGTAGACAGAATAAGAGTGAGTAAGCCATGTAAGACGTAAATAAAACTCCTGCTCGATCGGTGTCACAGTAAATGTGTCCCCTTGGGAACCTTAGTTACGAGTCTAGTGCCTGTCTCACCGAACACCGACCCCTAGTGGCCGATGTAGAATACAGTACTACATTCACAATTATAATGCTCCTTCTGCCTTGTATGTGTATTTTGTTCATTTCATTAGACCGTGTAGCCATTTGTATGCTTAAAAATGCTTCATTTAGGCCAAAAGTATGTACAATTTGCTTAAATATGCATTTTTTTTTAAACAATAATAGGCCGCATTCAACCACGAAACAGTGATCATTTATTAATTTTGAAAAAAAACGCGATAAACTGGGGGAGTGATAATCAAACCGCATTATTGCGAGGGATTACTGTATATGGAAAGTTAGCAGTTTCGGTCATGAGAAGCAGGAAGTTATCGGTATCAGCTTGAAAAAATAAATTGTGCATCCCTACATTGTTACCTACAACACAAAGCTGATATTTTGTTAGCCTGTATGTTGGATTGGTTCATGCGACAGAGGATTAAGGCCACATTGGAAAAATATAAAAAGTCTAAGATTTCAAGAATAAAAGTCGTAAATGTACATGTCAGAGGGAAAATACAGCATCACTCTTCAGGAAGGAAGGAAACTTTACTCTTGCTTCAGGCAAGCTTTTATTTATAACATGGCAGCAAAACAGAGCAGTTGAGCACAAACAGATTAGCATGGCTAGTCCCTGTCACTTCCGTCTTCCTTACCACAACCCCTCCACATGCCCAAGGCCAACAGTCACATAAATCCCCCCTTTTCATAGCTGTCTCAGGCAATGCCTGTAACATAAAATTATGATTTTTTTTTTCCCCGTATATTTCCGACTTTACTCTTGTGATATTACGAGGGTTTTTTTGTAAATTTGTGACTATAAAGTTGACTTTATTTATTCTAACATTTGTAACAGGCATTGCCTGAGACAGCTATGAAAAGGGGGGACATATGTGGCCTTGGGCAAAGGTAATAAAGTAAATTTACGATTTTTTTTTTCTCTGTTTTTTCTGGTTTTGTTTTTTTTATTTGGCCCTAATACTCCGTCGTAGATTCAAACCTCTTCACACAATGAAAAATATCAGTAACCTTTTATTGTTCAGTATGCGGCCCACGTTTTTTTTTTGTCAAAATGGTTGTTGAAACTGTCATTTACCAACTTCCCCACTAGGTAGAGCTCTAATTGGGATTTCTTTAATAGCTTGGGGGAAAAAAAAAGTCAGCACATGCATGCAGTCCTCTAGCGCCATGCATTTCTGTAGTTAACCAAGCCTCAGCAGTTTTCTTTGGCCTATTTTTTTATTTTATTTTATTTTTTCCCAATCCAGTTGAATGTAGATCTGTCCTCCATACACTCATCTTGTTTTGTTTTAGCTTATTTTTCTTAAATATTATGATTGTTTAATTGTTCCATATATCAGTGTATTTTATTCCATTAAAAATAATTTAGATTATTTTTTTTAAATCCAAAAGGCACACAATCTTGGTTGTAAATGTATTTATGTCAATTTTGACAGAACATTTGTACGAACCACATTTAACAGAATTATATAATACTTGAATTCATGCTCGGCACCTTCTTATTTCAAGGTAAGTAAATAAATAATAGAAGTAAATAATCAAATGTTTGAGACGATGATACATTTAAATGGTTTCACTGTTACAGGTGACCCTTAACTGCGATGGGGCCCCTGGTGAAATCGAGTTTGACGCCCCTGTTTTAAGGCGTCCCAATTACAGAATCACCCCAGTAACCGCACACGTCACAAACGAGTGTATTTGCATGCCGACGAGTGCTACTATTCTTTCATGTCTGCAGCCGGCGTAAATAAAGCAGAGTGAGAGCTCTCAGAGAGAGACGGTCTGCGCGAGCGTGGGATGCCATCTCAAGGGCTCTCCTCGAGACGGCGCTGCACACTTGGGCTCTAGTGTAGCCTCCAAATGGCTCTCTTCACACCTCGCAAGAGAGGAAATAAAAACACTCCCTTCCTCAGCGCCGAGGCGTCGTCTCGCCGCTCTTTACTCCTCTCACCTGCACCGTGTGCCCCCCTCTTAGTCCACCACGCTTCAGCTTGCATTTCTCCGTTTAAATCCCCCCGCTACCTCCCTCCATACTTGGCACAGGTATTATCTTGTTGAGCCTCGTCGCTAACTTTCTCCATTTCGCTCTCCCTGTCCGTCAAGTACGAGCGCTAAGATCCGCGCCATCGAGGCCAAGCTGCAGATGATGGAGGAGAATCCAGATGATGACCCGTCGGGCCCGTCTGCGTACGTCTACAACAAGCCACCGGAGAGGAAGCGCTGGGAGCCCTACTCCAAATCACACAGCAGGCCCTTTCGGAGGTTTAGAAGATGACCCGTCCTCCCACTTACCATGGAGAAGCCATCACTCCTACCACCTCCTATATTTACCTCTCTTGCAACACCTCAGAACCCACCCACAGCCCCCACCACCCCAACCACTACTCCTCCTGGAGCTTTTTCCCCCCACTGACTTTTAATGAAAGAATTTTTGTTGTGAACAAGCACGGACAAAAAAAAAAAAAAGACATCAGTTTGTTGTGTTCTAGTATCATTTAGTTGTGTGTGTGTGTGTGTGTGTGTGTGTGTGTGTGAGAGAGAGAAGCGCCATTCAGGAATGACACCATACATTGATTGATTGATTTGGCGTTGAAATGCATAACTGTGTTGACTGGATTTATTTTTTTACATTTACAGTATCTGCAAACCAACAAAATATTTTGAAGGAATGTGTTTGATGTATAAGATCTTTTTTCTTAGGTCCTACAGTTTTTTGTATTAAATTTCATTTAATCTTTATCAAAAACTGATAGTTTCTTTTTACTTATCCATTTTAGTGATATTTATGCAAGAGTACAGCATAGCCTGCTACTACTACTACTACTACTAGAGCTGTGTACAGAATATGTTTGAACCATGTCAAAATATTATATTCTAATGCTGTGTTTCAGCTTTTCCTGCAATTTTTGTTTTATATGCAGCCTAATTTTTGCTGTAAAATGATATGTTTAATAATCGTTTTGCCTTAATTACAGTATTTATGAATTAGCACATAATATCAGTAACACCTCGTGCAAAAAAAAAAAAACATGTCAAAGCATAATCTAAATGATTCCAGTCCAATCAAACAGTGCCTGCATGTTTTGTCAAACGGAGAAAAGGCATGCAAGCAAATCATATCACGTTGCAACACAAAGCCCTTTATTGTTCATTCTATTAGGTTTTTTTTGTCCTGATGGCTTTTTTCCCAAGAAATTGTACACAAACGAGCGTATTCTACATTTATTTAACGAATTTAATGCGTTTATTATTAAAATGTTTTTTTCTTGCAGCGTAAACATGTGAGTGCTCGTGCATGCTCGTCCTTTTTTCTTTTTTTTTTAATTCTATTGCCACGATTGTTGTTGTCTATTGGGAGGGAAAAATGCAAGTGGTGATTTATTTTTTATTTATAGCTGTTTTCTCGGTCAAGACAACCCAAAGTACGTCACGGTTGGTCGTCATTTGGGAATGTGATGATATCACGTGGTTGCTTGAAATGAAATGGAACGAGCGCATGACTTTGCTGAATTTGGATGATGCGCTGAAATGCATGTTTGTTTGCTGTTTGTGTTTTGGCCGAATGATGTTGAAGCGGCCGGGCTTAGTTGAGAAAATATTTGCAATTGTTTGTTGTGAAATCATCTGAATATATCCGTTGGCAAACGTCAAATATCGGTGATTTTGGATGTATCTTTGTTTTGCTGCATGCAAAGGCCACATTTGCCAACTTTCCTCTTTGCTCCTTTTAGTTGCAGCCTCCTCCCTTCCTTCCATCACTCCCTCCCTCCCTGCTCTGCACCTTGGAAGCTTTGCATGGAATAAAGAGTTCCACTTCCTGCAAGTCACAACTCCATCCCAGTAGTGAGGGAAGAGGTATAGTGGTTGAAGGGGAGGGTGTGCATACATGCATGTACCTATTGCTATTACCGTTCTCTCTTAAAGTGGAGCTGCCTCTTATACCACATAACGAGCGGACCGGGGGAAGCCAGCATAGGAACGTTCCAAGACCGGGGAAGGAGATACCAAGCCGGGCGTGAAACGTCGCGGACTTCCATGCGAGCAGCGGACGGTCGACGCTCTGCCGGCCGACCATCGACGGCTTTACCCCGGCTTGAGTGCTGCTGCTGACTCGGGAGGAGGAGACCCTCTGCAGGCTGTGAGGCTCCGGGGGATTTCATGTACTGGAAAAATGAAGTATTGTCCCCTCTGTCAGAGGGCAACACCGTTCCCACCACGAAGCAGGTACCAAAAAAAAAATTAATGCTTACTTTTTCCCTTTTTTCTCTTTTTTTTCCTTTTTTGCTGCATTGTGCACATTTTTGCTGATGTTTTGGGTCGTGCAGCCAGGTTGCAAGCCGTGGTTTAAGCTCCCCCGAGCATCTCTACAAACCCCTGAATGCGATTTTAATTGCAGGCATTTCAACAAAATCACATTTGCACCTCTTTGCATGACCCGTCGCCTGCCTCTGATTGACACGTGAAATAGACACTTGTGCTGCCCTCTTATCCCATTGCAGCTATTTGTAATTACAGGTAGTTTACACGCCGCGCAGCATCTTCCTCCCCCTTTCTTCCTCTCCACGCGCCTGGATTGCAAGGGGGAAAAATGTTATTATTCATGGAGGCCAATTTGAGATCATTTAAAGCTGCCTTTTGTTGCTATCAAGGGAGGGGGGGGGGGGCTTTTTTGCAGGTTTATTGTCCATGCAAACGAGGGTATAAAAGCAGAGCATTCACTGGTTGCTTTATCAGAAGTGATGGAGATGTTTGTTTGCTTGTAGGTGATCTCCACTGAGCGTCAGAGTGCAGCAGGCTGCAGCGTGGACTCCAAGCAAATGGTCAGCATCTCCTTCTCCTCCTCCTTCGATTATTCTCTTCTCGTTCACTTTATTGCGTGGATTTCAATCAATCAATCAAATAAAACACTCGGACTTGTGCAGTCTCAGTCGGACGCGGAGTCTCAGCGGTCCAACGTCATGGAGCGGGAGGACGCGCGGTCGTCCCCGAGCACGCCCTCCACGCCCTCGGTGTGCTCACCCACCTCCACCGCCAGCTCGGTGCCCTCCACCGGCAAGAACGTGTGCGCCAGCTGCGGCCTGGAGATCTTGGATCGATACCTGCTCAAGGTAAGGCGTCCCAAATGTGACTTTATGTGAGTATTTGCGGTAAAGGCCTCCGACGCTGCAGGCCTAAAAACAAAAAGAAAACTACAAACATGGCGACCACTCAGCGCAAAAAGTTCGCTTAAAACGCATCAAATTCAGCTTTTACATGATTTTCCAGACCACATTTATTTATTTTTTGGCTTTTAGCCATCACAGTATTATTTATAAACGTCGCACATGTGTAATATGTTATTGATCACGTGACTCAAGTGTTTAAACTTGGACACAAATAAACGTTTGAAATATAAATAATATAAATGCGTGATGATGACACATTTACAACAGTAAATATCACCCCCAATAAGACGGAAACCACTTGTGCAAAATGTTTACATTTGCATTATTTAGTTTTGCAGCATTTTGTCACATTAAAGTGGATCCCTTTTTAAAGACCAAAATTATTTTTATGCGTATTAGCAGCATAATAGACGTGCCGATTTTTGTTTAATTCAAAGGATTTATTTGCTTTGTTTTAATGATTGAGATAAAAAGAAATGATAGTTGTCAGTGTTGCCATTATATTTTAGCGGTCACGTGAAGGTTATTTGTTTTCTAAGCCAAAACGATCTTTTTTCCCCTAAGAAGCATAATGAACGTGTGTAGATTTGATAGATTTTGGCCTATCCATCGATCTCATTTTTTTTTACATCTTTTAGTTTGGTTGATTGATTGATTGTCAGTTGGAATCTCTTCTAATGAATATGTTTATTATTTTTGATTAATGACAAATGAGTACTAGCTTCTTCTTTTTTTAAATAACTGAAGTAAGAAATATATATTTTGTTGCATTTTAGCGGTGGAATTAAGGTGATTCCCTGCTTCTTTGTTTTTGAAAGCTAAAACGATGTTGTTTTTTTCTTCTCTCAGACTTGTTTTTTTTTTTATTTTGTGAGGAAGAAACAAACATTTTAGCCTATCAATTCATGTCAATTTAGGCTTCCCGTAGTCTGATATTCAGGTATTGTAAAAGGGATTGGCATCAATATATATATATATATATATAATATATATATCTATTCTAACTGATGTGTTCATTATTTTTGTTGATAGAAAAGTGTATTAGCTCTTTTTGGGATTGAGATAAATGCTACGATTAGGGTATTTTACCAATTCTTTTTGCTTTTCTCAATTTCAGCAAAAAAAAAACATACATCATGCTTTATTATTATTATTTAAAAAAATCGAAATAAGCACCAATTAAATATTCGTAATGGCGACGCCCTAATAGGACGATACAGTATATTTTCGTCGGATGCTGTCATATAAATAAGATAAATATTGTAGAGATTAATTCGTGCGCCTGCGTGTGTGTGTGTGACACACAGGTGAACAACCTGATCTGGCACGTGCGCTGCCTGGAGTGCTCGGTGTGCAGGACGTCGTTACGTCAGCACAGCAGCTGCTACATCAAAAACAAGGAGATCTTCTGCAAAGTGGATTATTTCAGGTAGGGTAAGTCTGCGACTTTGTTTTCACAAAACACGCACGCACGCACGCACGCATTAGATGCGCGTGTGAGATGCGGTTCAGGCGATAAAGGGCCCTTTGAATGTGCAACATTTCTGTGGGATATCGTTAAAAATGGTCAGGTTCTTAACTCATTTTTAATTTCAATGATTATAATGTCGTGTTTTGCTCCTGTTTCAACCTGTTTTGCTCATTAAATATGACATTAAATAAACATAGTTAATCTAAAAACATGCGTTGTAAGTGTGTGGAGAATGCATTTGTTTACTGTTTAAATATGACAAAATAGGCAATTCAGTCAATTATTGCAAGCTGGTTGCTTCCAACTGTTGGAATTGTGTCGCCCGTATATGTGTATAATAATGACGTTGAGAATAACTACGTTTTATAGTAAGTCAGAATCAAATAAATAAGAATAGCGGGATAGAAAATAAAGCACTGGAGTCAAGTCTCACCGAAAACGGCATTTCTTTTCAAAATATGTATATATATATATATAACTTTCAGCGACTGTGTGATCTTATATGTGCTGGGTTGTTTTGTTGTTGTTTTTGATATGTTTTGGTTTACAGCAACCTATACTGCAGGCTTGTGAAATGTGAAAATAAATGTCATTTGCTTTCATGGCGGTTGAACACTTTCCAGTGCAACCGGACCCACAATAAACACAAAAATTAAAGAAGCAACAGCGATGGTATCAACTGGTGCTAGCTTCTGGAGCACGATGTAAATCAAAGGATGCAGGGGGCTGCTTTGATATTTTGATATTTTACTTTTTAACTTTGTAAAAAGGTAAAAATATCATATATTTATAAACAAAGCTTTGTTTTATTATTAGTTATTAGTGTTTGCATTTTACATTTTGAGTTTTGCTCAATTTTCCTAATTTTTGCTATTTTTTTTGTTGTTAAATTTTATTTTTACAAGATGCCGTGAGCCGCCAAAGGCCCCCGGGCCTCACTTTGGGCACCCCTGTTGTAGAGGATGCTTTACTTAGATGAAATACCGTGCAGTGTTATTTATTTACCTGCAAGTAAATGCTCATTTGTAGATTTAGTGGAGAAACGCATTTTACACGCGGAAAGAAAAGGCAAGTTAATAACTAAACAAGGCAACATGAGAATTCCAGGCTTAAAAAAAAAAGGCAGAAAAAAATGAAAATGACAGCTTGTTAAAAAGGCAAAATATTTATTTTTTATAAACGAAGCTTTGTTTCATTGTTACTTATTAGTGTCAACTTTTCAGCTTCTTCTTTTTACATTTTGGCTTTTGCTCAATTTTTCTAATTTTTGCTGTTTTTTTTAAATTTGATTTTATTTTTGCAACGTGCAAACATTTTTGCAACGGGCCTCACTTTGGGCACCCTTGTTGTAGAGGACCCTTTATAATGATGAAATACCGTGCGGTGTTATTTATTTACACGCAAGTAAATGTCCATTTGTAGTTTTGATTTGCATTTTAGTGGAGAAATGTATTTTACATGTGCATAAAAAGGCACGTTAACAACTAAACAAGGCAACATGATAAATCCAGACTTCAGAAAAAGGCAGAAAAAAAATGAAAATGATAGCTTGTTTAAAGTCAGCATTGCAGAGGCAGGAGAAAAAATGATTTACGCATTTTTTTTTTTTTTGCTTCTCGCTGTAATGAAAATAATACCAGTTATTCAAATAAAAATGTTGTAAATGTAATGCAGTAAAAGTATATTTTCAACAATATTAATAATAATAATAATAATAATAATAATAATGTTGTATTCTTTATGAAATCCTGAAAGATATGCAGAAGCCGCCCAAATACTTGCATGATGCAATCCCACTCAGGGACAAACACAGGGTGTTGTCACGTCTTCAACTTGGACGAGGAGGAGGAGGATGTGCACTAAACACAATAATACACCGCACATTGTGTCACGTGCTTTGTGTTACTTTTAAAGGCAGTTATGTGTTATCTTGTGTGTGCGTGTGTGGACATAAATGTCATTTAGTGTGATGGAAACCTGACACAAACCCCCGCGCCTGCAGCTTTCTAATCACCAGCAATTAGTCGTCCTCCGCCTCCAGGCCTCCAGACCAGCAATTAAAGCGCTCGGAGCGCCTGGTCAGCATGTTTGCTCTAATCTGAATGTGATTCTTATCCAGCAAGCGACACTTCCCTAGCACACGTACTGTATATCACCTTCACACACAAGCACACACTTGAAGCCCGTGTTTATTTATGCATGTCCAGCAGCTGTCAGTCACTGGCTTTTTCACAGCACACACGTCTGTTTGCCCTGCCAGCTTCCTACTAATATTCTACCCTGACCCCCTTTTCCCGGACTGTGAGCCATTATTATTAAATATGTAAAGTACGCCTTAAGCGTACGCGGCATGCAGGGCTGGGCGCCTTCCACAAGTGGTCGGGAGGGAAAGGTACAAATAGCTGTCACATGTTGGCTAGATGTTACTTACACTCATAACACAACAGCAACAGCATAGGAAATCAATTACTTGCTGTCCCTTTCGTGGAAGTTGCAAAAACGCCACACGCTTTACAATGAATATAGCCCAGGGGTGCCCAAAGTGCAGCCCCGGGGCTATTTTTGTTATTGGCCCACAGCAAGATGTAATTAAACAAGAACACAACAGCAAAAATGGGAAAATCAGCAATAACAAGGGTAAAATATTGAGAGAAAAAAGTCATCGTTTTGCAAGAATAGCATAATATTACGAGGGAAAATAACGTAATTTCGCTCCTAAAGCTGAGATATGAAAGAAAGAGTTTTTTTTTTTAAGTCGTAATATTAAGAAAACCAGACAAGACAACAAATAGAGTTGTCATTTTTGGAAAATGAAAGAAAAAAAAAAGTTAGAAGGTCACGAGAATAATGATACAATAAAGACATAATTACGAGAAGAAAGAAGAAATAGTGAAGAAAAAACAGCACAAGTGGCAAAAGCAGTTGTCATTTTAGCAGAACAAAGTGAAAATGGGATATAAAAGTTGTACTCTAATAAGAAAGAAGTCGCTATTTTACAAGAATAAACATTTTATTAGCATACAGTTGAAATATTTACAAAAATATATGTTAAAAAAAATCGTAATATTATGAGAAACAAAACAAAATAAAGTTGTCATTTTTGGAAAATTAGTTTGGGGTAAAAAGTGAATATTATTAAGGGAATAAAGACATAAAATTACGAGGAGAAAAGTTCCAAGAACCTTAATGTTGCGATGTTCTGAGGAAAAATAACCAAATTTTTGTCTCCTTAAGTTGAGATATTAGAGAGAGATGTTTTTTATAACGTTTTAATATTAAGAAAACCAAACAAGACAGCGAAGGAAGTTGTCATTTTTGGAAAGTTAAAGAAAAAAAAGTTCGAATGTCATCAGAATAAAGTCAAAATATTATGGCAATAAAGGCATAATTAAGAGAAGAAAATTTAGTTGAAATAGTTGGAAAAGTAAAGGGGAAAATAAAGCAGAAATGACAAAAACAGCTGTAATTTTAGGAAAATAATGATATAAAAGTTGTATTCTAATGAGAAAAAAGTCTCTATTTTACAAGAATAAACATTTTATTAGCGTAGACTTGAGTTGTAATATGATGAGAAACAGACAAAAAATAAACTTGTCATTTTTGGAAAATTAGGTTGGGGTAAAATGATAATATTATTATGGGAATAAAGTCAGAATAGTATAGGAATAAAGTCCGAAAATTACTAGAAGAACCTTAACGTTGCAATATTGTGAGTAAAAATAACGTCATTTTTGTCTCCTTAAGTTGAAATATTAAAGACAGACCTTTTTTTTATTTTTGTATTTGTTTTTAGTTATAATATTACGAAAACCAAACAAGACAACGAATAAAGTTGTCATTTTTGGAAGATTAAAAGAATAAAAAGTTAGGATGTCACGAGAATAAAGGCAAAATATTATGGCAACAAAGAGAAGAATTATTATTTAAGAGAAGACCATTTTTTAAAAGTCCTAATATTCTGAGAAACAAACAAAACAGAATCAAGTTGTCATTAAGTTGGGTGAAAAAGTTATAATTTTGTGGGAATAAAGTCAAAGTATTATGGCAATAAAGTCATAATTAAGAGAAAAAAATTATTTGCAAGAAGAAAGTTGAAACAGTTGTGAAAGTAAAGAAAAAAAACAGCCAAAATGACAAAAACAAATGTAATTTTAGGAGAATAAAGTCAAAATATGATATAAAAGTTGGAATTTAATGAGAAAAAAGTCACATTTCACAAGAATAAACATTTTATTAGCAATAAAGTTGAAATAGTAAAGAATTTTTTTTTTTTTTTTTTTTTAAGTCGTAATATTTTGAGAAACAAAACAAAATAAAGTTGTCATCTTTGGAACCTGAGGTTGGGTGAAAAAGTTATAACATTGTGGGAGACTAAAATTTAGAAGAAGAAAGTTGAAATATTTGGAAAAGAAAAGAAAAAAAACAGCAAAAATGGGGCAAAAAGAAGAAAAAGCGAGGTTGATATTAGTCTTTTTCGCCCTTATCACTTTAATTTTTATTTTTTTTTATATAAACATAACTTGCTAGCATAGCTTTACAAAATATCAAAGCGGCAAAGTTGCATCCTTTCATTTTTCACTATGTGGGCCCCACTGGAAGAAAAACCTTTGGACACCCCTGGTATAGTCGCCCTTTATGGCGTTTAAGGAACCATATTTGGTTCCACGAGGGATCACAAACAAACACCAAACCACTTTCTCTCAGACAGTCAGCTCAAAAGAATAATCAGAATGTTGGAAAAAAGCATCAGCGAAAGCAGTGGTGTGATGGAATGATGATAACAGAAATGCTCTTTTGTCTCTTGTTCAAAAACTCTTTGCTTGTTTTGAAATCAGGAAATGCACACACACAACTCTTTTTTTGTTATATTTAATTACAAAAATAGTTACTTATGAAATATATATATTCTAAAAATCTATATATAAAATATATATATTTTAAAAAATGCGTTGCTTATTTTTTGTCATAGTTCATTATTTCAAAACAACGGGTTCCACTAACATTAAAAACTGGATACATTTATAACAAATATTTCTTTTAAAAAAATAATAATGTTGTCGTATACAACCACTTTACGCACACTAATAACATAAATTAATCAAATTATTTTCTTATGAATTGAATGTAAATCTTTCTTTTTTACCATATTAATTAAAAGTGAATGCGAACACTTATCATCCCGGTTTTGGAATGATTTGCTTTTGTTTTGTCATTTAATTGTGACAAAAAGTATTTCCTCACACTTTAAAAAAATTAAATAAATGACTTATAATTGTTTGTCATATAAAACTGCTTTCCTCGCACCAATAATACAAATAAATATAATCATACTGTATTCATTCATATGATATATTTATGATGGATTGCTTATTTTTTACCGATTGAAGTAGTGCAAATATACAAATCCACACACTTCTAATACATTTTTTTAAAAAACATGGCTTATTAAAAAAACATGTCTTAGAAGTGTGTGGATTTGTTCTGTTGCACTAATTAAATCGGATACAAATAATTAATTCTTTTTAAAAATAATTAAATGTGACAAGAAAATACATTGCTTATTTCTTGCCACATTTAATTATTGAAGAAAATCATGTATACACATTTTTAGCTGAATATTTTTTTTTTATTTTGTCATATAAAACTACTGTACACATCACTAATAACATAAATGAATAGAATTTATTGTAAAAAAAAAAGTCAACACACACGTACACACTTACTATACAGGTTTTTAAATGAATTGCATATTTTTGGTCCTATTTAATTATGATGAAATTAACTATGATTGTATAATAATACAAATTAATATAATTGTGTTAGATTTATTAAACTTATGTATTTATTGTATTTTAAATGCTTATTTTTGTCAGATTGAATTCCTTAAAATAAACAAATACATTCCTTGTTTTTTTGTCAAATTTCCTGATTAAAACAAAAGCACGTCTGCACATTTTTTAACCGAAATGAATTCTAATTGTCTGTGTTTTGATTTTGTCATATAAAACTACTTACCACACGCTCATAATAGAAATGAATATAATAGTTTTGCATGACTTTATTGTTCATTTATTATATTTTATCCTTATCTTATCATTAGTAAATAAAATCAAATAAATCCACACACTTACAGTACATTTTTAAAAAATCAATTGCTTATTTTTTTGTCCTATTTAATTATTAAAAAACAAACAAACAACAACCTCCTTTCTTTGGGTGTTTTTGTCCCCTGCAGTTAACTATGTCATAATTATCTGGCTGTGCGTCTATCATCTCTGTGCACCGGCGAAGGGGTGCAGAAGAGTATTTTTTATTCAATATTTGTTTCCGGCTTTGAAAGGTGCGGAGATGTTTGCTCATCTGTGTCACTCTGTCATCTGGCTTTGGACTGACGGATGCTTTAATGAGGAGTAATAGCAGGAAATCACAGCGTGTGTTTGGCTGAGGTAGGGTAAGCTAGGTTGCTGGTGTCTGTGTGTGTGTGTGTGTGTGGGGGGGGGGGGGGGGGGGGGGGGGGGGGGACAGGACAGAGCCCTTGCTGTGCCACTTGGGGTTTTACACACACACACACACACAGGAAATGAAGGAAGTTGCATGGTTGTTGTAATGTATCCAAGCATTGTTGCCAGTCTTCATCAAGCCACCTCTGCTTAGGTGATTGGGTTTCCATGGCAACAGATGAATCTAAATGACAATAAGACATCTGTCAGGTCGCACGACGCCACATAAAAGCCTCATTTATTTCCTGCTTGCTTTTTTTTATGCGTGATGATTGCATTCAGTCACTTAAAAGCACACACACACACATCTTCTTTTTACGACCAATCAGACACTTATTTTATACAAACATTCAAGAGGTGGGGAAAAATGATGAATAGTCATGGACTTATTTTCTCATAACTTCTATCCGAACTTTTTGTATAACATTATGACTGTTTTCTGTCATTAAAAATGAACTATAGATAAATATATCTACAAATATTTCCACGTGATATTTATGACTGATGCTTTTATTTTCAAATTTTGATTTTTTTTCTCATAACATGACAATTTTCTGATAACCTTCTGAGCCTGTTCTCGTCTCATTTTTCCTCATAAAATGAGGACTTTAGTCTCATAATAGTGTGACCACTTTCACTAACAATGACGACTTCTGAAGAGGGTTGGGCCGTATGGACCTTGGCATGTGCAGCAGTTTCCGTTTCCGCTTGGACACATTTCGCTGCAGCACACAACAGATGAGAGCTGCCTGTTTTGTGGAGGAGCTGTCAGTAAAAGCGCGTCTTACATGAAGTGCCAGCGCGGGGTACGTTTTCCACGATTACTTTGGTCGTTCCGGTCAAGTTTTCTCACGATGTTGACATTGACTTCAATTCTCAAGCGTGAGTGAGCACAGAAATGGGTGAATACTGGAAGCTCTCTGTAGCAGCAGACACCCCGTTGGCCATCTAGACAATTCGGGTATCAACTTATCGCCACCCCTATGTGAGCAATGGTCTCACCTCGGCCACCCCAATGAAACATTTCTGGCTCCGCCACTGATGCACAGTGTTCCCTCGCTCTGTCGCGGTTTCGCAAATTATTTTATAATGCTTCGTTTTGTGTTTTTTTTTTTTATGACAGCGTATGATCGCTGTTACAGGACGAGCCTGGCCTTTAGGAAGAAATGCACGGTGGAAAGTGGAGTGTCTCTCTTCCCTCGCTCGTCTGTCTGCACCGCCCATTGTTTTTTGCGTCCTGATTGGCTGTAGACCATTTTCCATCAATCTCCTTCGTGCCGCCCTGCCGTGTCTCCTGTGTCATCGCCAGCTTGCTTGCTTGCTAGCTTGTAAAAGAACGATACAAATGTTGGCTGATTTCACATTTTTATAGCAATGTCAGGCTGATAATTAGTTCTGGCCGATAATATCGGACATCCCCAGTATTTTTGACTGAGTAAGTGTAGACGTGCTTGCTGACTCTGTCTCACGCTTCCTGACACACTCTTCGTACTTGAGATTTGTCGTGTTCACCGCTGCTTTGCAAACTTTGCATATTTACGGTGTCTTGCTCCGCATCTGCTCTATCGAAACCAAAGCATGCCCATATTACAAAGCTACCTCCCCGTCTTTTCTCTCTTTTGTTGTCTCTGTGCTGCCGTTCCCTCCACCGCATACAGTATACTTTTTTGTGAAATCATTTTTTGATATGATAATATTATGAGGTAAATCAGGACTTTTCCTCCTAGAATTACCAGTTGTTTTTCATAATATGACCCTTTTCTTCTAAAACTCTGAATTTTTTTCTCATGAAAGGATGACCTTTTCTTGTCACATTCCGAATTTTCTTTTCAAATTCTGAATTTTGTCTCATCTTAATTGTACAGGCTGAGGTCTGCCTGCTGGGCATTTCTGCCTGACACACCTCCACCAGTGCCTTTTCTTGAGGTGCGACACCTATGGACCTCAGCGGGTCTTCAGCTGGGGACCACCAGTCATCCATGTTTGGCTCCTTTAACCCCAGTACATCTCCTGGTGGCGGAGCGATGGTAGGGATCTATCCCTACCACCCCCTCCTAATGCCCTAGGTGTTGTCTGGCCCCCAACTCCTGTGCTTCCTCCTTAGCCACAGCCAGAAGCTGCCTTTCTCTGCCTCCTCGGCCGTTTCTTAAATGGCTTTCCGACGTGCAACTCTTTTGCCTCCCACATCACGGAGTGGGCGAGCAGTTGAGGCTCCCACAAAGCCTCTACACCCCACCTCAACGGGGAAGGTATGGCTTTCCAGCCAACCTGTCTGCACTCTGCTGCTAGATCTGCATACTTAGCATGCTTCCGCTCGTGGGCTGCTTCTGAGTTCTCCTCCCACGGCACGGTGAGCTCCTCCAGTAGGACAGTCTCGCAAGCTACCGACCACATTACCAGGTCTGGCGGGAGTGACCTTTCTGCAAGCTCCCTGGAGAACTGTAGCTGCTTTCCAAGGTCGACCCTCAGGTCCCACGCACTTCCTGGTGAGAGGAGACCTGGCGTATCGCTCTTGCGGAGTGTATTTATGTTTCCCGCCCTGGCAAGCTGGTTGGAATCCCTCGCTGGGGCCACAGGTCTACAGTTTGCCCCCTGTCTGCATGCCTCCACTACCTCTGCCAGCTTTTTCAACACCCGGTCGTGTCACCACCTGTATCGGCCTTGTGTAAACGCTGGCTTGCATGGCCTATGCACTTTTTTTTTTTAATGCTAGGAAACAAATTGTCACTTTTGTCATTTTTTTGCTTTGATGTAAAAGCGTGGAAACAACGTTGCCTTTAACAATCGCTAGTGGAGTGTTTCACATAGGTTTTAGCATTACGCTGCATCCCTGCGTGTTCGCCATTCAGCATTCGCCACCCTGCAAATGTGCAGATTTTTGGTCCCAAAAAATTATTTAATTATTTTTTTTATGTAGAAATTTTTTTAATGAAAACAATTAAATAATTTTTTTAATTAATTCATGAATGTTTTTTTAAAATGTAGTTTAAAAATATTGGTCAATATTGGTAAAAAAAAAAATAATGCAAAATTAAAACAATTAAATTATTAACTAATAAGATTTTAAAAAATTGGGTGGAATATTGGTTTAAAAAAATCTATGAAAATGTAAAATTAAAACAGTTAAAAATGAATTGATAGACCATTGAGAAATGTTGGTGGGATATTGGTTAAAAAAAGTAACATACATTTTTAATTTAAATAATTAAATAAAAAAACATTATTTTTAATTCATTAATTATTTATTTCTGGAAAAAAAAACATTGGTGGAATATTGGTTTATAAAAATGTAAAATTAAAGCAGTTTGGTTAAAAAAATGTTTAGAATTAATAAATTTTTTAAAACATAAAAAAATATTGGTGGAATATTGGTTAAAAAAGGGTATAAAAAATAAAACACTGAATTAAAAACAATTTGTAATAAAAAACATTACAAATATAGGTGCAATATCTGTAAAAAAAAAATGTATCCAATTTCAAATTGAAACAATTGAATTAAAAACATTATTTTTGAAGCAAAATATTGGTGGAAAATTGGTTTAAAAAAAAGATCAAAATGTAAAATTAAAAACTTCAGTTCAAAACATTTTTTACACTTAATTAATAAAAACATTTTAAAAATATTGGTGGAATATCAGTAAAAAAATTTTTTTATTAAAACAATCACAGTATTTTTTTTAATGTATTAATTAGTTTTAAAAAATCTATTGGCGGAATTGGAAGAGGTGACCAGAGACCGCGAACTCTGGACTTACTGACTGAAACTGCTGCCCCCACGACCCGGACCCAGAAAAGCAGAAGAAAACGGATGGATGGATACATTTAAAACTATTGTTATTTTGTTAATGATGTAATTAGTTAAATGTTTATTTTCATCTCCATAAGTAAGCTTTTTTCCCCCACAGAAAATAAATGGCTTGGTTAAAAAGAGGCAAGCGATGTGGCTTATGTAGACGTGGCTTGGAGAAACTCCTTCTCCGGGTCTGAGAGTGGCCTGCTTATAAGCAGCAGATCTGCGTACCACCATCTTTGCTCAACATGACTCCATTCCATTTCTTCTAGCTATCATCCTTCATTATCATTGATCAGTGGTGAGCATCTACACAATTTATACTTTACAGTGTGTTGAATACGTGCATGAGGCACATTTGGGGCTTCAACCTGGATTGTGCTTTTATACATTTAGTTTGTTAGCTTCCGAGTGAACAATGGCAATTGAAGAGAGAAGTCACTCTTATTGGCAATGTTGATGTGAAATCGGAGGAGAACATTTTTGATGATCATGTATCCCAACAACCAATGGCAACGCCTTTTATTTCCTTAGTTTTTTTTACACTGCATTGCTAGTGTAGCGGTTCGCATAGCTGGGATAGGCTCAAGCCTCTATTTTGGAGACAGGAAGTGGTATAAAAATGGATGTTTTGAGCGATGATTGGTGACTGTTTGCTGTGCTTTCATCTGTTTGACTGACAGTATGACACCATCAACAATGCTTTCTCACTTTTAAAAAACAACAACAAAACGTTAGTATTTTTATATTCATGTTGCTACTTGAATATACCTTCTCACAGCAAGTCTTCCAGACCATCACACTACCACCACCATATTTTACTGTTGGAATGATGTTCTTTTTCTAAAATGCGGCATTATTTTTATGCCAGATGTAATGGGACCTTCGAAAAAGTTCAACTTTTGCCTTGTCAGACCACAAAGTATTTCCCCAAAGGTCTTGGGGATCATCAAGATGTTTTCTGGCAAAATTGAGACGAGCCTTAATGTTGTTTTTGTTCAGCAGTGGTTTTGGTCTTGGAACTCTGCCATGCAGGCCGTTTTTGCCCAGTGTCTTTCTTATGGTGGAGTCATGAACACTGACCTTAACTGAGGAAAGTGAGGCCTGCAGTTCTTTGGATGTTGTTGTGGGGTCTTTTGTGACCTCTCGGATGAGTCGTCGCTGTGCTCTCGGGGTCATTTTGGTTGTCCGGCCACTCCTGGGAAAGTTCACCACTGTTCCATGTTTTGGCCATTTGTGGATAATGGCTCTCACTGTGGTTGGCTGGAGTCCCAAAGCTTTAGAAATGGCTTTATAACCTTTTCCAGGCTGATAGATCTCAATTCATCTCAATTACGTTATGTTTTAACAGGGGGGCAATCACTTTTTCCACACAGGACCATGTAGGTTTGGATTGTTTTTCTCCCTTAATAACAAAAAGTTTCATTTAAAAACTGCATTTTGTGTTGAGTTGTGTTGTCATTGACTAATATTTAAATATGTTTGATGATTTGAAACATTTAAGTGTGACAAACATGCAAAAAAATAAGAAATCAGGAAGAGAGCAAACACTTTTTCACACCCCTGCATGCATGCATGCATGGAGAACACGCTGCTGAGGCTTGGAGGTACAACATGGGCTTTCATCCCAGACAGAGTGGACTGGAGTGCTGTGCCAAAACCCACTCAAGTGTCAGCCCTCATACAAGTCCCCCCACCCCCTCCGCCCACATCTCTCGTTCTACTCGCCTCATGCTTTTTTTTTTTTATTACTTGCTGCTTTTCTTGCTAGCCTGAGTGCTCGTGTGTGTTTTATGTGTTGTTGAAGGATCCCTGACATGGTTGATCAACTTTGCTTAAATACGTTTGTAATTATATTCTACATTGCTCAATTTTTTAAAGCGAACGCTAAATTTGTAAAAATGACATTTATAGTTGATGGCTCCTGCCATGACGAGCTAGCTCTCGCTGATCAGTCTCATTTCAATTCAGGTAAACAAACATGGCGGCATACGAGACAGAAGATGGTTACAGTGATTACAGCCAAGATTCATGGAATAGTGTTTAGAAGACATTCTGTGGAAACTTTGACGTCATTCTTCTTGTTGAGTTATAAAAATGTGAAATTAAAACAATTAAGTTAAAAGCGCTTTTTACGATTTATTGAAGACTTTACAAATTATTTGTGCAATATTGGTAAAACATGTAAAATTCAAATAAATATTTTTTTCAATGAATTCATTCATTAAAAAAATTAAATTATTGGTGGAATTGGAAGAGGTGGCCGGAGACCGGGACTTACCTACTGAGACTGCTGCCCCCACGACCTGGACCCGCAAAAGAAGCAGAAGAAAATGGATACATTTAAAAAATATTTTTTTAAAATGATTTCATTAGTTAAATGTTTATTTTAATCTCCGTAAGTTGGTGTTTTTCTTCCCCCCACAGAAAATACATGGTTTGGTTAAAAAGAGGCAAGCGGTGTGGATTATGCCGACTCGGCTTGGAGAAACTCCTTCTCCAGGTGTGCGAGTGGCCTGCATATAAGCAGCAGAGCCGCGTACCACCATCTTTGTTCACCATGACTCCATTCCATTTCTTCTGCCAACCATCCTTCATTATCATTGATTAGTGGTGAGCATCTACACAGTTTATACTTTACAATGTGTTGAATACGTGCATGAGGCACATTTGGGGCTTCAACCTGGAATTGAGCATCATACCCTGCAGTGTGAACGTAGCCTTAGTTTCTTGTTTGGATGTTAAAAAGTGGATATTTTCTATTTTTGACGGTCCTTTTTGTTGTGGAGCTGCTTTCATGCAACATACTTGATAAGTATTACTTTTTATTGAGAAGTTTGTATGCACACTATTTCACTATTTACCTCCTGCTACGTCTTCTTATTGTGTATTAGAGGTGTTAGGAAGCAGAGTTACAGTGCCGTCTACTGGACAGAGTTTGTACAACAAGCTACATTCCCAGACAGTCCCGTTGTTATGTGTTAAGGGGTAATGCCAAATATATGTGGTGGTCCAAATTTAACACTGCTTGTGGTGCAAATGCTTTGTAAGACATGCTAGTGTGCATGCAACACAGATATCTTCAAAGTTGTATCGTCATTAGACAAATGCTAACTTGCTAAGATGTTTTGCTTGATGGCGGCCATGTTTTTCAACCAACTTGCTCAAATTGCGCCGACGTGTGCGTGTCGGTTCTCTAAAGGTGTGTAGCAAACGTCGTCAAAACACCCAAAAGGTACAGTGCGTGTTCCGTAGGGCTGTGTGAGAAATTTCAAGTCGATCCGACTTATAGGGTTTAGCGACAGCGCCAACAATAATCGCAAGGGCAACACGGCAAGGGGGCGCATTTTGGCAAATGTTCAACCTTCTGTGTGGAGTGCTTCAGGAGCAGAAGTTTGTCTTTATTTTTTGCATGAGTGGTGAAAACAGGCATGCGTGGCTGACCTCGGGAGCACTCGCACTGCTCTACGGTGTTTAGCAAGGTGGTTATTTTTGTCATTAACTCATTCAATCCCAGCCATTTTTCAAAAGACAACCCCTTCACTACGAGCCATTTTAGATGATTTTGACCGATCTTCCAAGGCACACAGAATATTGTGTTCCATGGCTACATAACCATGGAAGCTACCAAAAAAATGTTTGTTTCTACCTTTTTCTGTTCTTTAGTAATCAGCAGTAGAACATAGGTAAGTTTCAGGAAAATATCAGTTCCTGACTAAAAAAAAGAGAGAGAAAAGCAGCTTTTCCTGAAAAGATACATTCCAAGCATAAGTTTCACTTTGATGCAAATCTTTTTTTGCTTTTGTGACAGCTCAAATATGTAAACAACTATACCAACATAAACAACACAAAAGAGGGTTGTTTCACATCAAAATAATTTATTTACAAATATAACACCGTGCGCCTGTGCATGCGTTAAAATTTCCCCGCAATGCCTAACCTTCTGCATGCCCCACTCCTTCACCTCCTCTTCCTGTCGTGTGTTTTTTTTCCATTCAAATTCGCATGGTGAGCTCTTATCAAATGCACTCCTGCCACCTTGTGGCCGTTTTTACTCTATGGCGTAAAACTGCTCTAAAAGTGAACATCCATGCGTGTGCAGATGCGTCATCACCTCTTTTTGCCTCTGCCGCAAAAACGTGTAAAAGATGCATAAATACGTCTTTGGTATTGAAAGAGTTAGTAACTGGTGGGAGGAGTGATTGCATTAGTTTGCGTACCCACAAAAGTGCTTTATTATTGTTGTTTGCAGGCCTGCAGCAGCCCGTCCTATTATTCCATATAGTTGTAATTCATTATTATTATTATTATTCTTTGTTATTATTATATACCGTGCGAAGAACCCCCGCATGTTATATCACAGGAAAGGTCTTAATTGTAGGTAGTGTGTAACCGTGGCAACGTCATTGAGGCCCACCTTCCCACCTTCAGCCCACACCGTGCAAAGTTCCCGCATGTGTTATACCACTGGATAGGATAGATCACGATGGGCGTAAGAGCTGTATTTATATTTGGTAGCATTCTGTGTAACCATGGCGACGTCACTGACCAACAAAGCTGGAAGCGGGCCACTTGATTAGGAACACACCCTTCAGCCCATCCCGTGCGTGTAACAGGCAGGCCCTTTCAAAACTTTCCGCAGGAATGATTATTATTAACAAGCATCAGCATCATGAAAGCTACAAGTGCTCTGCCTCCGTCAGCAGCGTGTTTGTTCGCTCCGTCCTCACACACATTTACAACCTCCGGAATATTCCTCATGGACCACACGTCTTTATTTCGCATATTAACGCCCAACCTTTTTTTTTTCCCCTTGTTTTGCCGGCTGACCTCAGTGTTGCTATCGGTTACTGAGTGATGTCATCTACGTCCGTGTGTGTATGTGTATGTGTGTGTGTGTGTGTGTGTGTGTGTGTGTGTGTGTGTGTCATGCATGCATCAGCCAGGAGATTGCAGGTGTTGCTTTGTTTGCATTCAGATCTCAGCCAGGATACCTCCTCCAAGGCTCTGTGGAGTTGAAACACACAGATGTCATCAGGGGAACGAAAAAAGGTTTACGTTTCCCGTGCCTCAGTGTGTGTCCTCCTCTGTCCCTCACAGTAGGTTTGGTACTAAGTGCGCCCGCTGCGGGCGTCAGATCTACGCCAGCGACTGGGTGCGGCGCGCCCGGGGCAACGCCTACCACCTGGCATGCTTCGCCTGCTTCTCCTGCAAGCGGCAGCTCTCCACGGGGGAGGAGTTTGGCCTGGTGGAGGAGAAGGTGCTCTGCAGGATCCACTACGACACCATGCTGGAGAACCTCAAGCGGGCAGCGGAGAGCGGTGAGTGGTGACGATTGGACTGGTGGAATCAAATTTTTACTTTAGAGTAGTCTGTGTACAGCTTGCATGGATTTATTATCCGCTGACATGAGTCAACACACATGGTCGAAATACCTGGCTACTACCACTCCCCGGGTAGTGTCATGGTCTGAAGCTGCACGAGTGCTGCTAGCACTGCAGAGCTGCGGTTCATTTAGGAGAAATGCGGATCTGATGGATGTTAAACACATGACACACGCCTTCTTCCTTCCGCTAGAGCAGTGGTCCCCAACCCCCGGGCCGCGGGTCATTTGGTACCGGGCGGCACAGAAAGAAAAAATCATTTCCATTATTTCATTTTTTTATGTTTTATTTTGAAAAGTGGCCGGATTCTCTCTGTTCCATCCATCTCACTTGACGCATGTCCAATTGTGGGCGTGCTAACTTTGTCTCATGCCGCACAGATACTGTTACTGTATTTTTACCATTTTTCTTTCACCTCATATTTGGTGTTAAATGCTGATACTATGTGGGAATGCATAAAGGTAAGTTTTGATGACTTATTGAGTGCTAATGTGCACATTTGTCTCAAGTTAATTCATGCTAGCGCACTGCCTTTTACCACACACGTCAAACAGCCATGTAATCATCTCTCTGGAAAAACTTGGCTGGAAGTTGAACTGGTGGATGGTGGGTCGACATTCATTTTGTGCTTTTAATTTGATGTTATTCATGTCTTAGTTTTACACAATACATCATACATAAGATCAATTAGATTGCTATAATGTACGACCCCCCCGGTCCGCGGGGGATTTGTGGAAACACACGGACGTAGGAGACCATTCCATCACCTTCACGTCATCTTGGAGGCACGTTTGGAGTCCTTATCATGTTGGAAAACTCTCATGCTTCATGCTTCACAATACCACAACAATTTGAATATATTGGAATTTATCTTTCCCAAAAATGAACCACATCTGCCCACTGCAGGCAGCACTCATGCAGCCCCGGACTGGGACATGACCTCCATCAAGGGAACCAGTCTTCAGAATGTCAAATTCAAGATGAAATGTATGTTTATCCTCAATGAACCACATCTGCCCAGTGCCGGCAGCACTCATGCAGCCCCGGACCGCGACACGACCTCCATCAAGGGAGCCAGTTTTCAGAATGTCAAAGTACATGTTGAAATTCAGGTTCCCCCTCAATAAGCCGCAGCTCCCCCCAGTGGTGGCAGCACTCATACAACCGTGGACTTTGACTCTACCGCCACCAAGGGAGCTGATCTTCAGAATGTCAAATTCCAGTTGAAATGTATGTTTAGCCTCAATGAACCACAGCTCCCTCAGTCCCGGCAGCACTCGTGCAGCCCCAGACTGGGATGCTATCTAATTTTCAGAATGTTAAAGTACATGTTGGAATTCCTGTTTCCCCTCAATGAACCGCAGCTCCGCCCAGTGCTGGCAGCACTTGTGCAGCCCAGGGCCATGATGCTACTTCTACCAAGAGAGACGATCTTCAGAATATCAAAGTACATGTTGGAATTCATCTTTCCCAAACATGAACCGCATCTGCCCAGTGCCCGCAGCCATCGTGCCTCCCCGGACCGTGACTCTACCAGCACCACAGGAGCCAATCTTCAGAGTGTCCAAATACATGTTGGAATTTTTGTTTATTGTCAGTTAACCGCAGCTCCCTCTGTGCTGGCAGCACTCGTGCAGCCCCGGACATTGACGCTACCACCACCAAGAGAGCTGATCTTCAAAATGTCAAAGTACATGTTGAAATTCATGTTTATCATCAATTAACCGCAGCTCCCTCTAGTGCTGGCAGCACTTGTGCAGTCCAGGTCCGTGACACTACCGCCTCCACAGGAGCCAATCTTCAGAAAGTATATGTTGGACTTCATCTTTCCCCAAAAAGAACTGCAGCTCCCCCTCAGTGCCAGCAGCACTCGTGCAGCCCCAGACAATGACCCTACCACCACCATGCTTGACTGGGTTATCGTAGCATTTACCCAGCAAAGGACTGTGTTGTGTTGACTCGTTTTCAGACAGTACATCATCATGTACGATACGGTACATCATCATGTACGATACGGTACGTCATCATGTACCATACGGTACGTCATCATGTACGATACGGTACATCATCATGTACCATACGGTACATCATCATGTACCATACGGTATGTCTTGATATATGATGTATGATATGGTACATGATGATGTATGATGAATGATACAGTATATCATGATGTACGATACGGTATGTCATGATGTATGATACAGTACATCATGATGTATAATACGGTACGCCATGATGTATGATGTATGATATGGTATGTCATGATGTATGATACGGTACATCATGATGTATGGTGAATGATACAGTGCATCATGATGTATGATATGGTACATCATGATGTACAATACAGTACATAATGGTGTATGATATGACATATCATGATGTATGATGATACGGTATATCATGATGTACGATACAGATGATACAGTATATCATGATGTGTGATGCGGTATGTCATGATGTGTGATACGGTATATCATGAAGTATGATACAGTATAGATGAGCAATGCACAGCTAATGCTGTATGTACAGTATATGTATATGAATATGTACTGTATATATGATGATTATATATGAGTGTTGATGCTTTAGTTTTAGTGAGTCATGTCCGTGCGGTCATTCACTGATGATGTTCTGATGTTTTTGCAGGTAACGGTATCACGTTAGAGGGAGCCGTTCCCACGGAACAAGACAATCAGCCCAAACCGGCCAAGAGGGCGCGAACGTCCTTCACTGCAGAGCAGCTGCAGGTGACACATCACCTCACGCAGCCAAAACACAGCAAAGCCAAAGACGACGTTCCTTAGGTGTCCTTTGACGTGCTGTCCGTGTCCTCATGCAGATCATGCAGGCTCAGTTCGCCCAAGACAACAATCCCGACGCTCAAACGCTACAGAAACTCGCTGACATGACGGGTCTCAGCAGGCGAGTCATCCAGGTGAGCACACCTGTCACCTCGGTACTACATGGTACTACATGGTACTACATGGTACTACATGGTACTGCATGGTACTGCATGGTACTGCAGTACTTAGTGTCGGTCACTCACGTGTGGCGCCATTGTTCCCTGCAGGTGTGGTTCCAGAACTGCAGAGCGCGACACAAAAAGCACACGCCACAGCACGGCGGGGCCCCCCAGGGTCACCCCCAGGCCAGGATACCCTCCTCTCTGCCAGACGAGCTCCACTACTCCCCCTTTGGCAGCCCCGACCGCGCCCGCATGGTCGCCCTGCACGGATACATCGACAGTAGGCACCTTTGGCTTTCTTTCTAAATGAAATCAATAATTCTAAATATTAGTAATATGAATGATACAAATGATATCCCAACTAATATCAATAAAAATGTTGATCATCCAAAAATGAGACAATGATAAAATAAGATTCAATTTGTCAGGATTAAATGATACATCTTTTTATTTTATATTATTCCTATGAAATGATATCAATGATACTAATAATATACCAACTAATCAACATTTAAATGTGGATAAAATTACTCCAAAGAAATACAATTCTAAATTTAAAAAACAGATTTATCAGATTATTAAGATGAAATAATAAATCCCAACTAATATCAATAAAAATGTTGATCCTACAAAAATGAGACAATGCTAAAATAGTCAAATTAAATACATATAATACATATTTTTATTCTATATTATTCATATGAAATGATACAAATAATATCACAAATAATAGACATTTAAAATGTGGATAGAATTGCACAAAATACACCAAAAAACTACATATATTCATTTGATTCTATGTGTTATTAATATGAAATCATGTAACTGATGGAAATAATATCCCAACTCATAGAAATACAACAATAAGACAATGATAAAAGATGACATTTGTCAAAATGACATATTAGGGATTAATATGAAATAATATTGCATTTACATTTGGATGAAATTGCTCAAAAGAAAGAACATAAAAAATAAATATCATGATTTGATTGTGTATATTATTGATATGAACTAGAAATAAAATAGCACAACTAATAAATACAAGAAGATAAAATCATTCAAATGAGTTGTGTTTTGCCAATGAAACACTTTCTAAATAAAGGAATAGAAGTCATAAAAAATAGACCAAAATTCAAGTTTTAATAATCCAAAAATGGTCAAATTGATCTTAGCTTGCCAATACGATATTCAACCATCAAATAATGTAAATAATCAAAAGTATACAATTATCAACAGTGTGAACATAACTTCTGATGATAAAATAAGGTCAAATTGGTCTTAGCTTGCTAATTATTTCATTAATAAAATATTCTCGATACAAACAATGTTAAAAAATACTAAGAAGTGTAAAATAATACACCCTGACTTGCGAGTACAATACGTTTGTACTGTAATATTCACGTATTACCTTTTAGCAATGACAAATAATACAAAAAGCTTGTCAATACAATTATTTTAAAATAAAAATAGCATACGTTGAAGTTCAACTAATTACAAGTATATGATTCATTAAAATTAAAAACAATCAAAAACTTTTTTGTGCCGTCATTTATTTAGAATTCATGTTCTCCGTCCAGGCCACCCCTTTTCGGTCCTGACGTCTCAGAGTCTCCCCCATCAGGCCATGTCGCTGCCCCAGCTGCCCCTCAGTCGCTAGCGCCGCACGGCAACGCCCACAGCGACCTTCAAGCCCCGCCCCCTCAAAAAAACAAAAACAAAAAAAAACCTCTACAAAGACTCACCCTTCACTGAGCCCAGGTCAAGAAGGACACTAGCCCCGCCTCCAGACAAGGACATCCTCAAACACAAGAATATTCCACCTGGGCAGGAAACGGCTGCGGGACCAATCAGGAGCCGTCTAATTGCTGGAAATGTCACTCGTGTGTGTGTGTGTGTGTGTTCATAGGGCGACAATGAAGGAGAAGCACAAAGTCTGACATGAAGTCAAGTAAAAAATGCTCTCAGATTGTGTTTTTTTCATGTGTGAGGAGCAAAAAAAAACAGTATTGGTACAAAACTGACAACATGGAACACAACATGTCAGGTTTTCTTTGTGTGTGTGTGTGTGTGTGTGTGTGTGTGTGTGTGCGCGCGCCTCATGTACTTACTGGCCATCGTGTAAAGAAGCGACTCCAACATGACCTCAATGTCCTTGTAATAATTTATTGACATGGTAAATCCCTGTAAAGCACTTTTGTTTCTTCTTTTCCGAGATGCTTTTGTTATGAAAATTTGAAAAAAAGTCAAAAAAAAAAAAGTCAAATAAACGTAACTGGCAATGAAATGAAAACACTAAAAGTTTATTTGTGCATCATCCATGTTTTGTGTCATAAATGCAATAAAAAAAGAGAATGTGAGATTTTTTTCTGGTCCTTTTTCTTTTTGTTTTTTTTAAAGAGGGGTCATTTCCAAAGATTGCCTTTTTCTACGACAGAGTATAAGGGCCATATTGGAAAAACAAATCTGAGAGTTGTACATTTACAGGAATAAAACTATAAATTTACGAGAAAAAAGTTGTAAATTTACAAAAATAAAGTCGTAAATTTGCGAGAAAAAAGTTGTAAATTTACGAGAAACAAAAGTCGTAATATTACCTTTGCCCAAGGCTAAAGGTCACATACTGTAAGTCCCCCCGTTTTCATAGCTGTCTCAGGCAATGCCTGTTACGACAAAGTATTCAAATAATCTGAGATTTTGAGAATAAAGTTGTACATTTATGAAAAAAAGTGGCAAATTTACAAGCAAAAAGTCGTAAATGTACAACTTTATTCTCAAAATCTCAGATTTTTCTTATAAATTGATTACTTTATTCTCGCAAATTTATGACTTTTTTTCGTTATTGTTACAATTTTATTGTCAAAAATTGACAACTTTATTCTCATAAAATGTATTACTTTATTCTCGTGATATTACGACTATTTTCTCATCATTTTCCGACTTTATTCTTGGACTATTACGACTTATTTTCTCGTAAATGTACAACTTTTTTTCTCGTTAATTTAAGACTTCATTCTCACAAATTTACGACTTTATTTTCAAAATCTCAAATTTTTTCTCATAAATTTTCAACTTTATTCTCGAAATCTCTTTTTTTCTCTCATAAATTTACTGCTTCGTTCTCCTAAATTCTGCCATTGGCTGGCCACCAGTCCAGGGTGTACCCTGCCTGTCGCCCGAAGTCAGCTGGGATAGGCTCCAGCATACCCCGCGACCCTAATGAGGAGAAGCGGCATAGAAAATGGATGGATGGATTCTCGTAAATTGACAACTTTATTCTCGCAAATTTACAACTATTTTTCTTACAAATCCACGAGTTTTTTTTCTACACAAATTTATGACTTTATTCTCAAAAATTTACAACTTTATTCTCAAAATCTCAGATTTTTTATTTTTTGTAAATTGACGACTTTATTCTCGCAAATTTCCGACTTTTTTCTCAGAAATTTTGGATTTTATTCTCATAAATTGACAACTTTATTCTCCAAATGTCAGATTTTTTTTCTTGTAAATTGATGGATATGCATAAGTACTACTTTTTTTCCCGTAAATTTATGATTTTATTCTCATAAATGTACAACTTTATTCTCCTAAACTCAGATTTCTTTTTTTGGAAATTGATGACATTATTCTCACAAATTTACTACTTTTTTCTTGTAAATTTACTACTTTATTCTCGAAAATGTACGTCTTTATTTTTGTAATATTATTTTATATTATATTATAATTTATATTATTATATCATTTATATTAATACGACTATTTTCTCATAATTTTCCGACTTATTATTACTCTCGCAAATTTACAAATTTTTCTCAGAAATTTACCACTTTTTTCCCGAAATCTTAGATTTTGTTTTTTTGAGGTCGGCCCTAATGCGGTCCCACAATGTGGCCCTAATAGGTATTTTTGGATGACCAAAAAATCTTGAAATTAAATTGAAAACAAAAAATAATTACATGCATAAATAATACCAAATTTATTATTATTTTTTTTAAATAGTACTTTTTAAAATTGCTGTTCTGCATTAAGGATGCAGGGACTGTCAATTTTATAGTCAATAATGTCAAATATCAAAATATTATAATATATAATCACCATATGAAAATATAAATAATCATATATTCCATACAGAGCAGCGATTCAACTAAAAATCATGTACTAAAAATCCTGATAACAGTGATGAGGATTTTTGTGTCCCTTTTTCCCCCCTTGAGGGTAACTAGGACAAATTGGGCAAAATTGTTCAATAAAATAGAACATAATGAAATACAAAAATAATCTATATTTTTTGAAACTGCACGTATTTTCTGCAATCTAATTAGAGCATGAGGGCAAACGGACTGTGGCTCCTTTCTTTCTCATGCGTATTTTATATACCATACAGAGCAGTGATTTACTGTGAAAATCCCAAATGTAAGAATGAATAAACGGCGCTGTTTTGTGTTTGAATACGACAGCATATAATCAGTCAACAAAAATGCATGTTTTAGCACATTTCACAATATGTTTTGGTCTAATTTTCAAGCATAACAATGTCTACATGAAATAAAAGACACATACTTGTATAAGGCATACTTGTAGTATTCCACACTGGTCACTAGGTGGCAGTAATGTTACCTTAATGAGACAATAACCACAGCAGGAAGTACTTTACACCACAGAAAGTAATAAAAAGGGAACAAGGAACTCTCCTGATGCTAACATGTGTGAGTCTATATTATGTCTTATTTTCTCTTATTATGTCTACTATATTGGGTAATAGGAGTGTAAAGGTGAATGTAGGGGTGTTATTTCATGTCTAGAGGGCTCTAATAATGTTAAAAAAGTGTATTTAGAAGGTCGTAAACAGGTTTTCTGTGCTCTAATCACCAAAATATTACGATATATAATATTGTAAATAAGGAAGTATAAATAAGGAATCCGACATGTCGGGTCTGGAAGCAATTAAGCGCCATCAACGAGGGATTCCTGTAGTTTTTACAAGCACAAGCAGCTTGTTTACGCTTCTTGTGACGCCGCATTGGAACCGTAGACTTCTTCCGGTACGGGAGTCTCCGCCCTCCGACAGCAGCGCACGATCCACTCGTGCTCCGAGTCATCTGGTGTTGGAAACATGAGAGTGACAAAAAATCACGTTCATGTGCGCTCATTTTACAACATCCATTGTTAAACACTTGTCCTTTTTCAATGATTTTTTACATTTTTATTTCATGTTCAAAGAAATCATCATTTTCAATAAAAGACATGTTTTAAATTGTAATATAGAATTGTAATATCCATATACAGTTTTATATTAAATGTAAATAAATAAATAAAAACCCTAAGAGATGTAAAAATCACATTCATATGCGCTCATTTTTACAGATTCATTGTTAAATAAAATCATTTTTTAAAATCATTTTTTAAATTATTTTATTTTATTTTAAAATAAATCATCATTTTAAACTAAAATTCATTTTAAAATTGTAAATCAATTTAAATAGAAAAAAGTTATAAATATAAATGATTATATTAAACGTAACAAAAAAAAAAACCTAAAACGTAAAAAGCACATTTACATGCGCTCATTTTAAAAAATTCATTTTTAAACGTGTCCTTTTTTACTTATGTTTTTACATTTTTATTTTAAAGATATCTTTTGTGTTCATTTAAATAAAATACATTTGAAAATTGTAAATTAATGTCAATATAAAAAAGTAATAAAGATATAAATAAATAAATAAATGGACATTTTTATCAAAAATGTAACAAAATAAACAAAAAGGTCAAAGATGTAAAAAGCACATTTACATGCGCTCATTTTACAAACTCATTGTTAAATACATTCTTTTTTGAATTATTTTTCAATTTTTTATTTGAAGTATAGATTTTCTATTCATTTTAAAATAAGACATTTTTAAGTTAATAGTTATAATAAATATAAAAAGTAACAACATAAATAGAAATAAATAAAAATACATTCTAATAAATGTCATAAAATACATTTAAAGAAACCCAACAGATGTAAAAATCACAATTTCATGGGCTCATTTTACTCAAGGTCACATAAGCCCCCCCCTTTCCATAGCTGTCTCAGGCAATGCCCGCTACGACGAAGTACTCGAGACACATTTAGAGAATAAATTTGTAAATTTACAAAAAAAAGTGGGAACTTTACAAGCCAAAGGTTGTACATTTACGAGAGAATAAAGGCGTACATTTTGTCGTAATATCACTTTATTTTCGTAAATGTACGACTTTATTCTCATACAATTTGAGACTTTATTCTGGTAACAGTACGACTTATCTTTTCGGAAATTTATTTAAACTTTATTCTCAAATCTCTGATCTTTTTTTCTTGCAAACTGACGACTTTATTCTCGCAAATTTCCGACTTTTTTTCTTAGAAATTTAGGATTTTATTCTCATAAATGTACAACTTTATTCTCAAAATCTCAGATTTTTTTTCTTGTAAATTGACGGCTTTATTCTCGCATTTGTACTACTTTTTTTTTTGCAAACGTATGATTTTTCTCCTCTAGCTAATAATATTATTCTCATAAAGGTACAACTTTATTCTCCTAAACTACGATTTGCATTTTGTAAAAAAATCACAAATTTTTTCTTACAAATTTACGACTTTATTCTCGTAAATTTACGTCTTTATTCTCGTAATGTTACGACTTATTTTGTCAGAAATTGACAACTTTATTCTTATCAAATTTATTACTTTATTCTCGTAAATTTACGACTATTTTCTCATAATTTTCCATCTTTATTCTTGTAATATTATTCTCGCAAACTTACAAATTTTTCTCAGAAATTGACAACTTTTTTTTCTGGGAAATGTACGACTTTATTCTCGAAGTCTTTGTTTTTTTTCAGTGCGGCCCTAAAGTGGCTCCAAAATGTGGCCATTGTGGCCCTGAGAGGTATTTTTGGATGGCAAAAAAATCTTGGAATTAAATCAAAAACAAAAAATAATGCCATGCATAAATAATACCAAAAAAAAATATATATATATATATATATATATATATATATATATATATATATATATATATATATATATATATATATATATATTTTTTTTTTTAAATAGTATTTTTTTTTAAATTGCTGTTCTGCATTAAGGACGCAGGGACTGTCAATTTATATTTTATACATGCATAAATAATACCAACATTTTTTTTTTTTTTAATAGTATTTTAAAAAATGTACAACTTTATTCTGGAAATCTAACATTTTTTTACTTGTAAATTTACGAATTTATTCTCCTAAATTTACGACTATTTTCTCATAATTTTCTGACTTTATTCTTGTAATATTATTCTCGCAAATTTATGAATTTTTCATAATTTTCTCGAAATCTTTAGATTGTTTTTTTCCAGTGTGGCCTAATGTGGCTCCCCAATGTGGCCCTAAAAGGTATTTTTGGATGACAAAAAAATATTTCAATTAAATTGTTTATTCTGGAAATGTCACTTTTTTTCCCTGGTAAATTTACGGCTAACTAGCGGATGTAAAAATCACAACGACATGATTTATGCGCTCATTTTACAAAGGAATTGTGACATAATCAAATGAAATCAAATTTAGAATTTGCATTTAAAGTCTTTTAAAATAAAAGACTTGTCCTTTTTTCATGACAAATGAATTAAGAATGTCAAAATAAGCAATATAAATAACTGGACATCTACTATTAGAATAAGTATAAAAGTATAAAAAGGTGTATTTAATTACACAGCAGGTTAGGAGAGTAAAGGAAGAGACTAAAGTGTGAAGTCGTGTTTGTGGTCTCCAGGCTGGCAGCTTCGGCCGCCGCTGCGGTGTTGTTGGGTGCACGCTTCCTGTTTCTGGGCTGAGCACTTCCCTTCCAAAAGCTTTGCGCTGCGAAAAACACCCCAGCGCCAACACAAGCACCTCTGCTGACCCAAACGGGCCCCCTCCCTCCCTGCTTCCCACCGTGCCGGCCCCCGGCGGAGACGTTCCGCGGCTTGATAGCATCGAGCTGGCGCTTGAGGAGCGCAACGTTTCCTGACTCACTTGCAGAAACGCTTCTTACGCTGAAACGTAACGCGCAATGAGCCCGTGAACAAGTTATGGAAACACGCTAGCTGTGAGCAGAGTGGTAGCGTGGAAAAGAACATGGTTAGCATTTTGTACAGAGCTCTTTTTTGTCACGTTTAAACGCAAGATAGACCTCGGAAAACGTTGGACGATGCCGCCGTTTTGTCCATTTGTGTTGCTCTCCTTGTCCTGCGAGTATTTCTGGGTCAACTTTAAAAACAAACTTAGATCAAGGATTTTTCCGTGCTAGCAAAAAAACATGGTTAGCATCTTAAGCTCTTTTTTTGCCTTTATACGGAAAATAGACCTACAAAAACATCGGACAACAATGGCATTTACAGGCACCACAAAAGGAGCTAATAACGATAGTCGTAACCAAGCGAGCCGGTATTAGCCAGCCCGAAGGCTAGCACGGAAAAAAAACATGATTAGCATTTTGCACAAAGGCGTTGGTCTCGCTCTTTTTTTCACGTTCATACAAAAGTAAGACTGAAGAAAAAGCCGGACAACGTCGGCATTTACAGGCAGCACGGATAACTAATACTGATAACTGTAACTAAGCTACCTGGTGGCAAAGTGTTAGCATGTGAAAAAAAAAATGTGATTACATTGGTGGTTCTAGCTAGTGTTTTGTCTCTCTCCTTGTTGCTCTCCTTGTCCTGCGAATATTTCTTGGTCAAATATATAAACAAACTTACATAAAGGATTTTTCCATGCTAGCAAAAAAGATGGTTAGCAGCTTTAGCTCTTTTATTGACAGGCACCATGAAAGGAGCTAATAACGACAGTTGTAACCAAGCTAGCCGGTATTAGCGAGCCCACAGCTAGCATGGAAAAAAAAACATGGTTAGCATTTTGTGCAAAGTGTTAGCATGCAAAAAAACCAAAAACAAACTAGTGATTACGTTTACAATTTAGCTGGCATTTTGCACAAATTCATTAGTGTTGCTCTCTGTCAACTTCACCAGCCTTCGCCTTTCCCGAATTTAAACAGAGCAGACTTGCAAAAAAGGAAACAAACAAGCTAGTGGCTGTCAAGCTCGCTGTATGGTTAGCATTTTGTACAGAAGCATGTGCCGAGCTCTTCCTGGCTTCTGAATATTTCTGGGTAAAAACGCGAACCGGATAATCGCACACGTCGGCTGCAGCACGGCGGCGTCGTGTAAACAAACGGACAAAACGATCCAGCCAGAAAAAAATGTAAATAACACACTAAACCAAAGAAATAAAAAAAACATGTAAAATGTTTTTAAAAAGGAAAAATACAATAAACAGTTTTGAAAAGTAACAGAATGCTACACAAAATTATCCATCTGTAAAAAAAATTTAATATCTAAAAAATAAACAATTAAAATTTTTTTTAAAGTAAAAATAAAATAAACATTTTTAACAGAATATTACAGGAAATGATCTGTCCATAAAAATGTAACTAACTTTAAAAAAAATAAAAATAAGTATATGTACTTATTTTTACATTTTTAAAGCCCCCCTGAAAAATGTATCTTAGTTCCTCCAAATGATCCACCATAAAAATATAAATAACTAAATAAAATAAATAAACATTTTTAAAAAGTTGTAAAAATTTTTTTAAAAAATAAAGTTTTTAAAAAATAAAATACATACTGTATATATATATATATATATATATATATATATATATATATATATATTGGACAGGGCCGTAGAAGGTCCTTCAACCCTCAGCAGGATCGGTATCTGCTCCTTTGTGCAAGGAGGAACAGGATGAGCACTGCCAGAGCCCTACAAAATGACCTCCAGCAGGCCACTGGTGTGAATGTTTCTGACCAAACAATCAGAAACAGGCTCCATGAGGGTGGCCTGAGGGCCCGACGTCCTGTAGTGGGCCCTGTGCTCACTGCCCAGCACCGTAGAGCTCCATTGGCATTTGCCATAGACCACCAGAATTGGCAACTACACCACTGGTGCCCTGTGCTCTTCCCTGATGAGAGCAAGTTCAACCTGAGCACCTGCGACAGACGTGAAAGGGTCTGGAGATGCCGTGGAGAACGTTATGCTGCCTGCAACATCATTCAGCATGACCGCTTTGGTGGTGGGTCAGTGATGGTCTGGGGAGGCATATCCCTGGAAGGACGCACTGACCTCTACAGGTTAGATAACGGCACCCTGACTGCTATTAGGTATCGGGATGAAATCCTTGGACCCATTGTCAGAACCTACGCTAGTGCAGTGGGACCTGGGTTCCTCCTGGTCCACGAAGGAATTGATACCATTGACTGGCCCCCACGTTCACCTGACCTAAACCCAATAGAACACCTCTGGGACATTATGTTTAGGTCCATCCGGTGCCGCCAGGTTGCTCCTCAGACTGTCCAGGAGCTCATAGATGCCCTGGTCCAGATCTGGGAGGAGATCCCCCAGGACACCATCCGTAGTCTCATTAGGAGCATGCCCCCACGTTGTCAGGCATGCGTACAAGCACGTGGGGGCCACACAAACTACTGAGAATCATTTTGAGTTGCTACAATGACATTTTAGCTAAATGGACCAGTGTGCTGCATCATTTTTTCACTTTCATTTTTGAGGTGTCTTTGATTTCCCCCCTCTATAGGGTGATCATTTTCATTTCTATCAAATGATGTGGCATCATTTTGTTACTAATACATCACCCACTTATTATCAGGAAACATATTCAAGATCATTTTTCCCCCAGTTTAGATCTGATGTGTTTTCCAAGTGTTCCTCTCATTTTTTTGAGCAGTATATATATATATATATATATATATATATATATATATATATACAGTATATGTATATATATATATATATATATATACTGTATATGTGTGTATTTTTTAAATACTTTTTTAAAGCCCGCCCCAAAAATATATATACAGTATATATATATATATATATATATATATATATATATATATATATATATATATATATATATATATATATATACATACACATACATATACTGTATATATATATATACATATACTGTATATATATATATATATACATATACTGTATATATATATATATACTGTATATGTGTGTATTTTTTAAATACTTTTTTAAAGCCCGCCCCAAAAATTGTATCTTTGTTACACAAAATAATCCAACCACAAAAAAAATGTACATAACTAAAAAAAGTTTGAAAAAGTAAAAAGATATTTTCAAAGATACGTTAAAGCCCCCCCCAAAGGAAATAAGAAATGAGGTGAAATAAATGAAAACATGTCAAAGAAATAAGAGTGTATCTTTTCGGGATGGATTAGCAAAGACTCCAGGATGTTAGCCTTCAAGCTGTTGTGTTTACGCTGCTGTCATCCTGTGTGCCACGTGACAAGCGGGGGTCAATCCGATCGTCATCAATGCATGGTTTTTGGGGAGGGGGGGGGAGTGAGGCTAACAGAAAAACCTCTTGACCCGGTGACTCGCTACACGGAGGCCACGATAATTACCTTTGAAAATGTTTGCAGCTGCTGATAAGTTCAATTGCCCCCCCCCATCAGAGCAGGTAGAAAAAGAGAGCAGATTGGCGGGAGAGTTTAGCACGTGAAGTGGCTGTTAGCGTCCAAGCCCATTGCTGCCAAATTACACACAATCACACGTCGGACAGCGGCGGACCCCCCCCACCTCTCCCCACCACAACGTCACAATGGACGGCCCCTGCACGGCGCGCTCCAACCTGGAGGGGGTCGAGGCCGGCGGGGGGGCTCAAGTGCGTGCAGCTGGGCGCGCTCCTGAAGAGAAGGCTGACTTCCCTGCAATTAGCTCCGCATTTCAGCGCTAGCAAGACAAAACGTAGCATTATCTGCACAAAAATCATAAAGGAAAAAAATAAAAAGCCCCCCCCCCTTCTTTCATAGGTGCTGTGTGCGTGAAGTGGCTGCGAGAAGTTATTTGCTCCTAATTGTGAGGCTTATCTTGATTTGACAAATTTACCACTTCACTGCTGCTGACGCCTTTTGGGTTTTTTTGTTTTGTTCCCGCACAAAATGACCCGCGGTTTCATCAGGCAGCCTCGTGACGGCCGCACGTGTCATTTCCTGTACAACACATCATTAACGCTCACTTTACACACGACACACGACGCACAAGGAAACACCCGCCATCATTTTCAACACGTCTTATTAGGACTTTTGGGTTCCTTCCATTTTAAACATCACTTGAAGTCTTTCAAGTCTTTTTTATGTCCCTTGTACAATTTGAACATTTTTAATGTTGTTGTGCATTATTATTTTAGTTAGGAAACGAGTGCATTTTACATTTCATCAAAAATGATGATGAAAATGAATATATTGAACATTTTGACGTGATTTATGACCATTTATGACCGTGATTTTTGAACATTGGAGCCCGCCTGTCGCCCGAAGCCAGCTGGGGTAGGCTCCAGCACCGCCCGTCCCAAGTGAGGATAAGCGGCACAGAAGGTGGATGAATGTTTACTGACTTGATTTCAAGTGACGGTGAAAAAAAAGACATTTTTAACGTAAGATATTTGCTATTTGATCGTGTATTATTCTTCCAATTAGGGAAATATTGCATCCATATTCACAGAAAAGAATGAAAATGAATATAGCGAACATTCGCAATATTTGACGATGTGTTATTATTTTCGTTAGGAGAATATTACATTCATATTTCATAGAAAATAATTACAATAAAAATACTGAACACGTTTCATTGATTTTTTACGACCGCTTTATAAGTCAAATCTTTCATATTTGATGATTTGTTATTATTTTAGTTCAGAAACGATGACATTGATATTTAATGGGAAAGAATGCAAATGAATGTATTGAACACTTTTATGACCCCCCCCTCTACGATTCAAATGTTTGTGGACATGAAATGAAATGAAATGTTTCATATTTGATGGTGTGTTCTTACTAAAGTTAGGAAAATATTACATTTCTGTTGAATCGAAAATAATCTAAATAAATACTGAACACTTTTTTATGACGTCTCTGTGATTACAACGGTTCATATTTGATTACTATTTTAGTGAAGAAATAATGACATTCATATTTCATCGCGAAGAATTCAAACCAATATTTTTAAGAGTTGGTCAAAGAAAGCCATTTTTAACGAGCCCTTTACGATTCAAATATTCCATATTTCTTATTATTTCACATTTCCTATTATTTCAGTTGGGGAATGATTACATTTATATTTCATAGAAATATCAAGGTTTTCAAAGTAAAAAAAAAAATATCCATTTGCAAGGATCACTTAAGAGGAAAGATGAAATGTTTGGAACATTTTTAAAAAACAGCAAAAAATGGGAAAAAAGTGTGAAGTTGACATGAAGAAACGTCTTTTTCCCCGATGTGACAAAGCTGTCAAGCACCTTTTCCTTGAAGTATCTGCAACTCGCTAGCATATCTGCAGCACATGTGCGGCGTTACTAAATCAAAAGGGGGCAAAGTTGCATCCTTTTATTTGTCATGACAGCCCTGCTTCAGATGAGTTGTGTGCGCACTGCAAGGGGACCTACAGTGGAGCCCTGCAGAACTCCCGCTGCTCTTTTAAATGACTTGTTTGCTGTTGGGGGAGGCCAAGAGAATTTAGAAGAGTAAAAAATCCACGAGTGAGTGAGTGTGTGTGTGTGTGTGTGTTATGATACACACGCGTGTGCCCTGTGTCGGAGGAACGCTGGTGTATCCTGGAGGGATTTCTTTTCCAAGCCGAGGAAGTGCAGGGGGCATTTGTCAGCGCGCGTGTAAAGACGGGATTTATTGCCTCATGGCTTCCCGTCCAGGATGCAATGATGATGATGGGACACGAGGAAGGAGACCCCCCCGGCCCCCACACCCGCCCTATAACGGGGTCATAGGGGTCATCCTAAAACAGTAGAGGAACTGCTGGATGTAAGAAAAGATACAAGTCAGCTTATCTGACAGGAAAGACCTGCCTTCGTTTTCACTTGCCTGACCAGGTTTGCGTTTGCCTCCTCGGTTGGCGTCGCTAACATCGACAAAACATCCCTTGCTGGCACGGTGCCAACACGCAGAACAATAACCAGTATTCCCCCCACACGTCATCTTTTATTTTTGGAGTTGGGGACCACACGTGCTGACGTGGTAGTGCTCCACATGGCGGCGACGTGAGGCGTACTGTGACGCAAAAGGCATTCGAATTAGCACAATATGCTATGGTTAGCATTCATAACCACTTCTACTTGCAGTTTTCTTTATTCGCACTTGTTAATGTTGACAAATCCTCGCTAAATTAGTTCCATGATGACACAAAGCAAAGCTTTTAGGGTCATAAAGATTGCTTTCTTTGAGCATCACTTCAAAAATGTTTTTATTTTCTATTCAATATACATTTCTAACTTAAATAAAGCAATACGTGATATTTTATTTACAAGTGTTATTAAAAAAATTGCTTTTCTTGACCAACACTTAAAAGTGTTTAATATATTCATTTTCATTATTTTCCATTCAATATGAATGCGATGATTTCCCAACTAAAGTAATAATAAATAATAAAACAAAGTATTTTCATCGTAGAGGGGTCATAAAAAATTGCTTACCTTGACCAAAACTTCAACATTTTCAATAAATATATGAACTCATTCAATCCCAGCCGCTTTTTAAAGGACACCCCCTCCAGTGGCGGCCATTTTAGACCGTTTTGACTCATTTTTTTGAGGCACACAGAATATTGTGTTCTATGGCCTACCAAAAGAAAGATTAGCATTTTTAGTCATTTTAATAGCGAGACACTTATATAAACACTTACCACTTTTATACTAGGTGTTATCATGCTCATGTTAGCATGTTAGCATTGCTAGCGTGCAGCACTTCTAGCCGTTTTCATAGGTGGAAACATACAGTATATACTGAACACTTAGCACTATTACACTAGGTGTTTAGAATGCTAACATTAGCATAGCAGTATTTCTAGCTGTTTTCATAGGTAGACACATATATACTGAACACTTAGCACTATTACACTAGGTGTTTAGAATGCTAACATTAGCATAGCAGTATTTCTAGCCGTTTTCATATGTAGACACATATATACTGAACACTTAGCACTATTACACTAGGTGTTTAGCATGATAATGTTAGCATTGCTATCATGCTAACATTAGCATAGTTGCATTTTTAGCCGTTTTCATACGTGGACTATTATATAAACATGTAGCACTATAATGCTAGGTGTTAGCATGATAACGTTAGCACGTATGGCACTTGGCACTCGGAGTGCTTTTCTAGTTTTCTACTAAATATAAAATGTGGCCCTCGCTGTAAGAAGTTTGGACCCCCCGGTCCAAATGTTCCTGATGTTTTCATGGCTATGGTAAAAGATTCCATTAGTTGTTGCAGACTTTAGCACCAAATAATCCCCGTCCGTGCCGATCAGGTGTTGATGAATTAGAAATGAAAGCAGCACATTTCACGTCTCACCTGCCGTTCTGAGGAAACTCCCGTCGTAGGAGGTCACGGTTCTCGTGGTGGGGTCGTAAAACCCGTCGCCGCAGTCGTAGCAGCCGTCGGGAACCACGCGTGGAGGATGCAGGTCGGTGAGCTGGGATTCACCTGCCACCAGCAAAATGACATCATGTGACCTTCATTAAGTCCGACGCGGACGTCTCACGAGAGCAACCTGCAGGTCTGAGTCCGTTGCATCTCTCCGTGTAGAAGCGCCTGTCCTGGCCGACGCAGTAATCCCAGTCCTTCTCCTGGTACAGCAGACCGTCTGCAAAGGTGAACGCTCCCTTTTGATGGGAAAGATAATCACTCTTCTCCTCCGTAAACAAGAAACATTTAAGAACACTTGAAACTGCTGTTTTGAGTAGCAAAAAAATCTCTGTTTTTCCTTAACCGCTTTTAGTTTGAGGCAGAGATGGACATCTAAATCTGCGAGGATGTTCTTTTAATGCCAGACAATGACAGAGAAATAAACATTCGGCCGGGACTTTCCGACTTTCCTAAATCAACAATGCAATCAGAAGAATTGACGATACAGGAAAACAGATGCTAATCACCAATGTCGCTACCACGCATCAGTATCACGTTCATTACAAAGTAGAATTACTCATACTAGAGAATAATGGAAGGATGCGGGGGCCACTTAAAGATACAAAACTCTACACCTTATTCTGCCTTCATGACATGCTAGCATGACACGCTAAACAAGGAAGTATCATTGAAGAAGACAGCAGCTTTGTTTGGGTTTCAGCTTGCAAATGTTTTCATGTGAAATTAACACGAGATTCATTTGATTTCCTGGAAAATGCTACCACAAAGTAGTGGTGTGTGATACCTGACTTTTTGATTCGATACGATACCAATGACTGTTTTGGCATTTTTATCCCGATAAAACACATGACAAATACTAGCTATTGAACAACGTTAGTCCTGATCGTAAAGACTTCAAAATAAGGAAGTCAAGCACATCCACTTGCTTTTTGACATTTTTTTCCCGATACAAATTACACTTTTGGCATTTCT